>NW_024034721.1:0-5152 GCF_002237135.1 Teleopsis dalmanni | reverse complement strand
TTGAAGCGACTTTTCTTTAGCTCGATACCTGAATGTCTTTCTTGTGCTTTTGCTTCGCCTTTTATATCCGCGAGGTGCGAAGCATACTGTAGTTTTGTTCTTGTAACTACAACGGTGTGTTGTTTACAAGTTTTTATTATTGTTCTGATGTTTTTATTTTGTATTAAATTTGGAGGTGGGTTTTAATACCATCTCCAATATCAATTTTGTTAGTGTTTTATTATATTTTGTGTTGTACAATTTAAGAGCTATAAATTTTATGTTACACTTCTCCGATTTTTCCATAGAGTTGACGAACTCTGATTACCTCGTCGAATGATTCCTTGTTCGTTTCCTTGGATTTTTGAAGATTTTAAAGAACTTGTCTTGGACTACATTCATGGCTATACTACCAGAATTCTGAATTCCAAGACATCATTTTCTAATTTGATTCGGAGCGCTGTTTACTTTGTCATTCTGGTGCATACAATCAAGTTTTCTTGGATGTGGCTGTGATAGCTGTTCTGGTGGGCTGATGCGTTTTTCCAAAACCTTTTCTGTACGAGTTTCTGATAGTTGATGCGATGATTGGCTAGTACTTGGTGTTTCGTCAATCACCTTAACTTGTCTGGTAATGGTTTCCATACTCATATCATATTCTTGTCCTTGTTGCGCTGGAGTATCTTGTTTCTGCGAACGTAGTATTAGCGAAGTCTCTGCTAGTGTTTGTCCTTGAGGTACGGGAAGTGATGAGGTTGCCACTAATTTAGTCGAGAGTATAATCGGTTGTTCTACGCGCAACTGTGGATCTCGTTGTGGTTCTATGTCTTGTACTTGCAATTGTAATTTTACTTGATCTTGCGTATTGTAAATCCGATTAACAACTTGCAGACTTTCTTTGCGTTGCAGATCTTGCTGATATTGTACTTCATGTGCTTGGGCATGAATCCTTTCTTTTGATTGAGAATATTGAGGATGTTGCTCTGGATAAATCTGACCTTGTGTGCTTTGCATTGATGTGCTTGATTTGGAATGTGACTCGATATTTAGACTGCGGGGATCATTTAATGGGTTTCTGTAACGGGATCACTTGTGAATACTCGACTACTGTGAGCCTGATGAGCGCTTCTTCTTGACCATCGCTTCGACATGTTTTAACCTGCTCTGTGCCAAGTGCTTCGAATACATCGGTTAGTAAAATTAGTTATTCTAAAGTCTCGAAATCTTGACGTTTGATATACTTTTGGCAGTTAGTGACCATGTTGTGATATATTCGTTCTAGTTGCGAATTTTGATCCATGCCAGCATGTCGCATCAGATCTTTAATGGTAATTAAATAACCCTTAAAGCTTTCTGGTGGCCTTTGACGTCGAGATCCTATTTCATCTGCTAATTTTTCATAATATCTAGGTGGCAAAAAGAAATTTAGGAAATCGGCCTTAAAACTTGTCCATAGCTGCCAATGCTTATTGTTGTAGCGATACCACATTAGTGCTTTATCTTCGAGCAGTATAGGCATTATCTTGGAAACTAGATTTATGACGATGCCATAGTTGTCTGCAAGTTCTTCAATGTTTTCGATAAAGCCCAACGGGTTCTTACTACCATTAAATTTAACACACCATTTCTCGACTTGTTCAACTGTCTGGAGATAAGAATACTGTCCCATGGTAAAAGAAAATGACGATGTTAACTGGTATCTGTTTCCACTGTCCCTGCTCGGGCGCCAATTGTAACGAACCTTTCTGGCCGAGGTGTTGCTCGCCGGATTCCAGGTCCAGTCCTACAATAAATTTATTTGATAAGAGCAGTGGAAAGTTGGCTATGGTAGGACGTACGACGTAGGTAGAGGTTTTATTACTCGAATCTAGGTTCCTCTATTTCTGTTGCTATTAACGAAATGTTGATTTCGTTATCAATAAGTAATAGAAATGTATATTTCTATTCTACGGGACTGCTAGCGAAATGTTACTTTATAAACAAGTAAATAATAGAAATGTATATTTCTATTCTACGGGGCTACTGCGAAATCTTGTCTTATAAACAAATAAATAATAGAAATGTATATTTCTATACTAGCGAAACGTTGTCTTATAAACAAGTAAATAATAGAAATGTATATTTCTATTCTACGGGGCTACTGCGAAATGTTGTCTTATAAACAAGTAAATAATAGAAATGTATATTTCTATACTAGCTAAACGTTGTCTTATAAACAAGTAAATAATATAAATGTATATTTCTATTCTACGGGGCTACTAGTGAAATGTTGATTTCTTTAGCCGCGGATTTGGTATGGGTGATAATATTCATGTGTAAATACCACCTTACCGATTATTCTATTAACGAAAATTTGATTTCGTTATGAACAAATAAGTAACAGAAATGTATATTTCTCTTACTACTAACGAAATGTTAATTTCGTTATTAAAATTTATTGTAATAGAAATGTGTATTTCTATTATATAAAAAAAAATGGGAATCTAGATGTAAATTTCGATTCTTGATGTTTCAGCACATATGTTTTGAAGCGAATTTTCTTTAGCTCGATACCTTAATGTCTTTCTTGTGCTTTTGCTTCGCCTTTTATATCCGCGAGGTGCGAAGCATACTGTAGTTTTGTTCTTGTAACTACAAGGGTGTGTTGTTTACTAGTTTTTATTATTGTTCTGTTTTTATTTTGTATTAAATTTGGAGGTGGGTTTTAATATCATCTCCAATATCAATTTTGTTAGTGCTTTATTATATTTTGTGTTGTAAAATTTAAGAGCTATAAATTTTATGTTACACTTCTCCGATTTTTCCATAGAGTTGATGAACTCTGATTACCTCGTCGAATGATTCCTTGTTCGTTTCCTTGGATTTTTGAAGATTTTAAAGAACTTGTCTTGGACTACATTCATGGCTATGCTACCAGAATTCTGAATTCCAAGACACCATTCTCTAATTTGATTCGGAGCGCTGTTTACTTTGTCATTCTGGTGCATACAATCAAGTTTTCTTGGATGTGGCTGTGATAGCTGTTCTGGTGGGCTGATGCGTTTTTCCAAAACCTTTTCTGTACGAGTTTCTGATAGTTAATGCGATGATTGGCTAGTACTTGGTGTTTCGTCAACCACCTTAACTTGTCTGGTAATGGTTTCCATACTCATATCATATTCTTGTCCTTGTTGCGCTGGAGTATCTTGTTTCTGCGAACGTAGTATTAGCGAAGTCTCTGCTAGTGCTTGTCCTTGAGGTACGGGAAGTGATGAGGTTGCCACTAATTTAGTCGAGAGTATAATCGGTTGTTCTACGCGCAACTGTGGATCTCGTTGTGGTTCTATGTCTTGTACTTGCAATTGTAATTTTACTTGATCTTGCGTATTGTAAATCCGATTAACAACTTGCAGACTTTCTTTGCGTTGCAGATCTTGCTGATATTGTACTTCATGTGCTTGGGCATGAATCCTTTCTTTTGATTGAGAATATTGAGGATGTTGCTCTGGATAAATCTGACCTTGTGTGCTTTGCATTGATGTGCTTGATTTGGAATGTGACTCGATATTTAGACTGCGGGGATCATTTAATGGGTTTCTGTAACGGGATCACTTGTGAATACTCGACTACTGTGAGCCTGATGAGCGCTTCTTCTTGACCATCGCTTCGACATGTTTTAACCTGCTCTGTGCCAAGTGCTTCGAATTCATCGGTTAGTAAAATTAGTTATTCTAAAGTCTCGAAATCTTGACGTTTGATATACTTTTGGCAGTTAGTGACCATGTTGTGATATATTCGTTCTAGTTGCGAATTTTGATCCATGCCAGCATGTCGCATCAGATCTTTAATGATAATTAAATAACCCTTAAAGCTTTCTGGTGGCCTTTGACGTCGAGATCCTATTTCATCTGCTAATTTTTCATAATATCTAGGTGGCAAAAAGAAATTTAGGAAATCGGCCTTAAAACTTGTCCATAGCTGCCAATGCTTATTGTTGTAGCGATACCACATTAGTGCTTTATCTTCGAGCAGTATAGGCATTATCTTGGAAACTAGATTTATGACGATGCCATAGACGTCTGCAAGTTCTTCAATGTTTTCGTTAAAGCCCAACGGGTTCTTACTACCATTAAATTTAACACACCATTTCTCGACTTGTTCAACTGTCTGGAGATAAGAATACTGTCCCATGGTAAAAGAAAATGACGATGTTAACTGGTATCTGTTTCCACTGTCCCTGCTCGGGCGCCAATTGTAACGAACCTTCCTGGCCGAGGTGTTGCTCGCCGGATTCCAGGCCCAGTTCTACAATAAATTTATTTGATAAGAGCAGTGAAAAGTTGGCTATGGTAGGACGTACGACGTAGGTAGAGGTTTTATTACTCGAATCTAGGTTCCTCTATTTCTGTTGCTATTAACGAAATGTTGATTTCGTTATCAATAAGTAATAGAAATGTATATTTCTATTCTACGGGACTGCTAGCGAAATGTTACTTTATAAACAAGTAAATAATAGAAATGTATATTTCTATTCTACGGGGCTACTGCGAAATCTTGTCTTATAAACAAGTAAATAATAGAAATGTATATTTCTATACTAGCGAAACGTTGTCTTATAAACAAGTAAATAACAGAAATGTATATTTCTATTCTACGGGGCTACTGCGAAATGTTGTCTTATAAACAAGTAAATAATAGAAATGTATATTTCTATACTAGCGAAACGTTGTCTTATAAACAAGTAAATAATAGAAATGTATATTTCTATACTAGCTAAACGTTGCTTTACAATAAATAAAAGAAATGTATATCTATTCACGGGGCTACGCGAAACGTTGTCTTATAAACAAGTAAATAATAGAAATGTATATTTCTATACTAGCTAAACGTTGTCTTATAAACAAGTAAATAATAGAAATGTATATTTCTATTCTACGGGGCTACTGCGAAATTGCTATAAACAATAATATAGAAATGTATAATTTCAACTAGCGAAATGTTGTCTTATAAACAAGTAAATAATGGAAATGTATATTTCTATACTAGCGAAACGTTGTCTTATAAACAAGTAAATAATAGAAATGTATATTTCTATTCTACGGGGCTACTGCGAATTGTTGTCTTATAAACAAGTAAATAATGGAAGTGTATATTTCTATACTAGCGAAACGTTGTCTTATAAACAAGTAAATAA
>NW_024034720.1:0-5153 GCF_002237135.1 Teleopsis dalmanni | reverse complement strand
TAGCGCCTTATGTTTATGTTTTAAATATTTTTATCTCAATGTGAACATAAAATGCACACCTACTAATATTTTAAAATAAATAGTAAAATACTTTCGCTAAACTGTTATATTAGAACTATGCATAGAACTTAAATGAAAATTTATTTTCTTTCATCATTATTGTGTGGAAATTTAAAAAAAGAACCATAACAAATTTTTTACACATCCCTTGTATTTTCCTATTTCTACATTTAGTGTATTTAGCTATGTAGTTTATTCGACCAAAGTTCAAGATTTGGTATGCATTTTCCACACCACCCAAGAGGTATGCATAAAGGTGCGTTACCGAGTTTAGGTGCCGGTTCCCCAAGAGGCATATCCACCATTATTTATTCGTTATAATTTTTTACAGATTTTTACAAAAAAAAAAATTAACAGAATAATAATTACAATACTTTTAAAAATTAATTGCAAATTTAATTATACTAGGGTCGCCAGTGGTCGAAATTCGACCAATAGAAAATACAATTTATTTATTTTAATAGTATTTAAATTTTATTGATGAATTTGATTAAAATATGAACAAAATCTAAAGAAAGTTGTAGAAAACAATTTAAAAAATAAATTAAAATTTATAATTTCATCTCGTGCAAAATTATTTGTTGTGTTTCTGGTTTTGGCTTAATTCTTCCTTGTATTATCAATCCAATCAAATCGTTTAATTTAAATTTTTCGTCATATGTGACCACATATGCACCTGCGAAAAAAGAAAATAATTAGTATAAAATATGAAATATGATGAATTGTTTGAATGAAATACCGATAAAGTTTCGAACTGATGCTCCATTTTGAAATCTTTTCAACAAATAAATTATCTTAACATCTGTTCCGTACATTTGTTCTTCAGGTGATATCGGAAAGTTATCAGTATAGGAATCAGCTATTTTGTAGAACAGCACCTTCTTCTAAAGAAATTCGAAATTCTGACGCAATTTATTGCGTTCATCCTTCAATTTTCTTTAATACCTTAAATAATAAAATAATTAAAAAAAAAAAAACAAAAAAAATCCTTCGATTTTCAATTGATCGCGTTTATTCTTTATTGAATCCATAATTTCGACAATGCGACTTTGCTCAACATCTCGCTCCCGTGTTAATTATCAAACAAATTCCTATACTCTGCCATCACGAAATCAAATCGCGGTATGCAGTGAAGGCAAGAAACAAAGAAATGAAATTGGTAAATGAACGAATGAAAAAAATTAAATATTGAAAAACATTCAAACTGAATGAAATCTAAAATGATAATAATGCATAATAATAATTCTATATTTTATATCACGAAGTTCTCAAAACTTCAGTGTAAACAATATTTTTTGTAAAAACCCTTTCATCATTAGCCAAATGACCTTGTCCACCTTCATTACTGACATAAAATTTAAGTCCGTCAAATGATCTAACTCAACTGGCTGCAACGTGAAGTTGACCATGCGAAAAAACAGGTCTCCTCAACAATATTCCAACTCTATCAAATGTCTGTCCTTGGGATTTGTTAATTGTCATAGCAAATGCGCTGATGACTGTGGAAACTGTGTTCTTTGAAAATTAAATGGCAGTGCAGTCCCTGAATACGTCAAGTGTATGCGTGGAATCAAACCACGTTTTCCGCGAGCAACTCCAGTGAGTACTTCACAATCTATTGTGTTATTATGCATTGCTTTGACTCGCATTCTCGTCCTATTCACTAATGCTTGCTTCGTATTTAAATTTCGAATTAACAAAACTATCGCATTAATCTTGAGCTCCAACTTATGTGGTGGCAAACCACTTACAATCAAAGTATTCAAAAATTCTACTGGATAGTTGCATACCTCACTGTTATCCTCGCAAATAATTCTGTCAAAACTGTAGTAAACCTTTTTTTCACCAGCGATGCGATTCAATACATCGTTATTGATAAGTCCACAATCTTCATTAGTTGGAGCTAACACAACTGACTTCAACATTCTATCTGATAAAATGGTTTCATTAATATCTCCAAAAATATCATGTACTGTGTTAGATTCAACACCTATTAAATTTGCTGGAATTTCTACTAAATCTTCACCATTGTCAATTCTCTTTAGAAATTGAACGAATTCCAACTCTTCGGGGAGTGCTCTCATATTTTGAGTTAACGTTATATGATTGAAAAACGGGAATTCTGCCCAACTCGTAATACAATTTGCAATCATTACTGCTATTATAAATAATGCCGCCGAATTAATAAATCTGGCATAACTACTACTTTTTTATTTTCGGAACTGTATTTTCCATCAGATTTATAGGCAGTTTAAAAACATTATGGAGTGTCTTTCCACCAATCAATAAAGTGGAAGCAATACCACTAAATGCACACGAAATACAGCGAAGATTAAGGGAATTTAATTTACGAATTATAGCCGTTTGTGTGAATGTTTTCCCACAACCTGCATGGGCTGTCAAACAAAACACATTTGATCCTGTATCGTGATACTGAACTTCACGAATAACTTTATCAATAGTATCACGCTGTTCATTATTTGCGCAATCATAAAGCTCATTAAATAAACATTCTTCTACGAAAGGATCAAAAATATCGAGATCAGCAAATTCTGGCATTATTGTAGGTGTAGGCAAACCAAGTGACGTACATGTAACATTATGTGTTAACAAAATATCCTCGATTTCCAATAATACTCTATTAAAAGAAACATCTACACTACAACCATCTCTAACGAAATCTTTGCTTAAATGATCTCTAAATTCCACCCAAAGCGCTAATGCATTTGCTGGAATATTGAAGGCACAATTAATCGCAAACAAATTACGCATTTGTTTTCCTGAGTTAAATGTCTTAGCTTCATTGAGAGAAACTCTCCACTCGTTATAATTGGACGCATGCTTCGATAAATGTCCTATAAACAATTCCATTGAATGTACGCACATCTTCATATGATTTTGGCCCTTTTACATGCAACAAAAGTAATCTTAAATGGAATTGCTCAATTTCTTTGGGAGACACCATATACATCCGAGTAATAATTTTATCTCCTCCTCGTTGTCTTTTTTGTCAAGATTTTCTACTATCAATCCAAACATAATGCAATGGAATTTCTATATACGTATATTGATTAGCAGATGAATCACTTTGATTCTACTGCTTGTCTTTCTTGGCCTTCGCGAAATATGATATTTTGTCTTTGTGGCAAATGAATGTCAAGACGAATTATAATATGAGACTGAAAATGCATAGGAAATTCATATATTCGCCACATAGCCTCAGTTGATCTCACATATCGACCATTCAAAAAATTTCTAACGTCATCTACTTCAACTTGTACTTGTTAGTCATTTTCGTTTGTGCTTTCACTTTGAATTAAAACAGTTGCACTATCAAAACCCTTATATACATATTTATATATGTACTTAATACTTTTGACGGAAGTGCACTCCTCGACATTAATGTGACAATTATATTTTGCAAACAAATACGGGTTGTATGGAACGACATAACGATTATCTAAAGACTTTCCTCTAACATCAACGGAAACATTATTATCGCGCCGTCTATACAACGGATAACCATTAACTGATTCTTTCGTTAATTGTACAAAATCCTTTGGAAATTGTTTTGAATATTTTCCATCTTGCATACATACAGAGCTTGGATTCAAAACACCGCATGGACCGTGCATCATGTGTTTGACAACAAATTCATGTAATTTTGGCTGCAAATTTTTATCCGGTATCTCTGCACAAACTATTTTATCAATATCAGCCGGCCCGACAATTTTGTCATTTTCACATAAAGTTATCAAAATGTGTTTCCGTTAACGTACATGCGAAAAAATAACGTTGTGCTCTTCTGCACGTCTTCACCTTTCCAACGGTATAAATTTTATACATATATGTCAACGGCAACACAGTTAAAACGGGGTAACAAACTTTTATGTTAGCGTAATTATATATAGATTTGTCGTCATATGTGACCACATATGCACCTGCGAAAAAAGAAAATAATTTGTATAAAATATGAAATATGATGAATTGTTTGAATGAAATACCGATAAAGTTTCGAACTGATGCTCCATTTTGAAATCTTTTCAACAAATAAATTATCTTAACATCTGCTCCGTACATTTGTTCTTCAGGTGATATCGGAAAGTTATCAGTATAGGATTCAGCAATTTTGTAGAACAGCACCTTCTTCTGAAGAAATTCTGACGCAATTTATTGCGTTCATCCTTCAATTTTCTTTAATACCTTAAATAATAAAATAATTAAAAAAAAAAAAAACAAAAAAAAATCCTTCGATTTTCAATTGATCGCGTTTATTCTTTATTGAAGCCATAATTTCGACAATGCGACTTTGCACAACATCTCGCTCCCGTGTTAATTATCAAACAAATTCCTATACTCTGCCATCGCGAAATCAAATCGCGGTATGCAGTGAAGGCAAGAAACAAAGAAATGAAATTGGCAAATGAACGAATGAAAAAAATTAAATATTGAAAAACATTCCAACTGAATGAAATCTAAAATGATAATAATGTATAATAATAATTCTATATTTTATATCACGAAGTTCTCAAAACTTCAGTGTAAACAATATTTTTTGTAAACACCCTTTCATCATTAGCCAAATGACCTTGTCCACCTTCATTACTGACATAAAATTTAAGCCCGTCAAATGATCTAACTCTACTCGCTGCAACATAAAGTTGACCATGCGAAAAAACAGGTCTCCTCAACAATATTCCAACTCTATCAAATGTCTGTCCTTGGGATTTGTTAATTGTCATAGCAAATGCGCTGATGACTGGAAACTGTGTTCTTTGAAAATTAAATGGCAGTGCAGTCCCTGAATACGTCAAGTGTATGCGTGGAATCAAAACACGTTTTCCGCGAGCAACTCCAGTGAGTACTTCACAATCTATTGTGTTATTATGCATTGCTTTGACTCGCATTCTCGTCCCATTCACTAATGCTTGCTTCGTATTTAAATTTCGAATTAACAAAACTATCACATTAATCTTGAGCTCCAACTTATGTGGTGGCAAACCACTTACAATCAAAGTATTCAAAAATTCTACTGGATAGTTGCACACCTCACTGTTATCCTCGGAAATAATTCTGTCAAAACTGTAATAAAC
>NW_024034719.1:0-5156 GCF_002237135.1 Teleopsis dalmanni | reverse complement strand
TTTTAATATTTATTTTTTTTTTATGCTCAATTTTTCAAGGAGAACAAAATAATTCATTCCAAATATCAACCAGCAAAAAATGACCTTTTGAGTTTTGTGCAATTTTGCATAAATTCTGATTATTTGGTTAAGATTGTGTTAAAGTTAAAATGACACCAAGTACTGCACAAAAACAAAGTCACGCTCCTTGTATTTAGCTTAGCTAAAAACTTAATTTCAAAGTTTCCAAAACTATCTGGCTACCTAAACTAAATGGAACAGTCACCACTGCAATGCCATTTTATACTCGTAGTTTTAAGTAAAAAAATCGAATACTCAAATTAATAACAATTGTCTCGTTTATAATTATCTAACCCAACACTAAGTCGGATTATTAAGACAAAGAATTAAAACACATTCCAAAAACGAGACATAAATGTATTAATATACAGGGTGTTTATATAAAAGTTTATGCATAAACTGAAAAGATGATTTATTGACGCAAGAAACCCCTAATGTTCGAATAACCCATAATATCTCAAAAACAGTAAAAATAGTTTTTTTCGGAAAGTAGTGAATTACAACAACAAAAAGTTATTTTTATATTATTTTAATGAATTGAAAATTTAGCTGACCCTACAGCTGTTTCGAGTATTGCCAAATACCCAACATCAGTGATCATGGAAATAATTCGTGTATTTAATTATTTGTAAATACTTATTTTTGAGACTTCCAGTACCGGAAAACAAACTCGTGCCCTGCTAAATTTGAAGCTCACAGTCAGCGCACCTTAACCAACTGACCCAAAGCCGTACTTGACTTTTATGTTCGCACATTTTTCTGGAGTTTTGTTAATTTTGCTGTGAAAGTTTTATTAGCAAATTCACTTGCTATGTTGATATTAGAACGAAATCATAAACCAGCCGTAGAATAATTGAATTAATTAATTATATAGCTTTTTTTATTTTTAAATGTTAAATTTCAATACTATTCTGTTCGTAGTGGCATTATGTGTTGCATGATATATATATTCTTTCTTATGTATAGGAAAGACTGACGTTTTGTTTATTGGGTCTACTTCTAATTTTGAAAATGTAATACGATAGAAGATTAGAAACATTCAAAGATGGGTTAGAAGATTATGATTTGCATTACTGTAAGACCTGCAGGTTATCCCTTTGCCATAGTTGGTTGGTGCTTGCTTTGTATAGCAGTTCTGAACCTTGTTAAAAAGTCCACTCTCCCCAACCAAATTGTTTGATAACCCACAAAAGTTTTTCACACAGAACATTTTTGCCGTCAGATAAGTATACAATAATCGATTCATTGACTTACACTTAATGGACACCCCATGACTACTTCAACATAATATATAAAATTATTAATTATTTTTTTAAATATACAGTTAAGTTATAAGGTTTTTATAATTTTACTTGTAATTCTATTATAATTAATATGATTTTGTTTTTATTTACAATCTGTTTTTAATTTACAATAATAGAATATTTTTTAAAACAATAACATATATAGTTCAACTCTAAAGCCAAGAACTTTTATAACCTTCCCGTACAATGGCTGTACACAGGTTTACAGGTAACTCATTAAGATGCCATCTTAGCATACTTATATACTTTTATCAACTTTCGGGGTTTATATTATTACAAAAAATATTTTCAGGGTCTCATAAATAAAGTAGTTTGAAATATATCAGGGAGTTTTGACCATATATCTAACTCATTGAATTGCAGGTTTAACGTTACGTTTTATCTTCTGCTAGATTTCTGGGAATTTTTCTCTTACAAAAGGAATTTTCAGTCCTGATGAATGGAATAAAATTGCAGACCATAAAGATTTAACCACATTTAAAAATGTTTTTAATTGCCACCTTTAGAATGTTTTCAAAGTAATTTTTCAACATTAATGATAATGTTTATAATATTAATTATTTAAATTAAATATAAGTGAAGAAGTAGGTGCAAAAATTTAAGATAAATTTTTTGAAGAATACGAACAATTATATAGAACAGTTAAATCATATTAAAGTTAACAGTTAAATAGAATGAAAATAAATTATTCTAATTTTTCTCACTAATATGAGAATTACTCAATAATTATTTAAATTATTATGCGATTTCTCAGTTTTTTCTATTTTCACAATTATTACACAATTTTATATAATTTGATACATTTTTATTATGTGTTTTATAAACTTGCTTTGAAGTTCCTCTTTGAACTGAAAACTAATTCTATTGTTTTATGTGTAATTATTAGAATTTTATGAGATTTTTATAGTTTCTATGGCACAGAAGTATTCACTCAAGCAGTGCCTATGATGATCACAGAAACTTAACAAATAAATTTTCAATTCCATGCACGCTTCATAAATTCACAAAGATAATGGCTTATTAGAAAATTGATGGCAAAAATTAAATAATTCAATATAATCCATTGTATCCCAAAGACAATAAAATTTTAATAACTTAATAAAACCAACGCAATAAAAATATAAAAATAAATAAAAATAATTTAAATTCCAGTTTCGAAGTTAATAAAAACTTTTGCATTTCACATTGAGTAGAAATTTATTTATAAACAAAACACAAACTGAGAATTATTAAAATTTCAAGAAATTTAACCCTTTTTTTAAAACAAATTTTTTTTATTTCCATTTAAAGCCGTAAAGAATTCATTATTAAAGCAGAGAGAGCAGACGTGTCCCTTAACATTTTCTTTCTTGGTGGTCTAAAATATAGTTCGATATGAACTAACGGCAGCGCACGTACGTAAAACATGCAATAAATAAACTCGATTAGTTTTTAATTATAAAAATCATGTATTTGTTATGTTTGTAGATTTTTTTTCGGGACTCAATTTAAGGTATTTAAAAAAAATTTTGTATGCTCATAATGTCTAATGTTGAGCCTTTTCTGAGTTAGTGCATGTGGACACTTTTAGTCTTTAATAGCTGGTGGATTTCTGCAAAGTCCCACCCAACTCACTGACGTATTTGTATATTCCTAATAAACTTCGTGATTATTCAATGGTTGATCTAAGATCTGCGTACCGCCCCGTACGGTTAGTAATTACTTTGAGATTAGATAGTGCTAATTAGGGCAGCCTGTCGATTTTCGCAAGTAGCTTCAGGGCTTTGTCCTTTATGTATTTTTTGAGCGGATCTATTATAAGGTCTCTTAGCATATTATCCATGCGGTTGTACTTGCAGCTGCTGGATAGTAGAGTCGGCAGTTTTGCTATATGCCATTATAATATACTATACTAAAGCAATTTACTTATTATGGTATATCAAATTAACAACGAAATGTTCACATGTATATTTCAATTTATTTCGTAATTTTAATAATACATTTCTCATTTGCTTGCATGCGAATAATCAAAATATTTTCAATGGGAAGACCATAAAAACTAAACATTTAACCAAGTTTATCCATATCATTTCGTTTGCTAAACTCTTAGTATGTATTTTCCCATAAGAAAGAGGCATATAGAAGCAATCGTGCCCCGCCGACCACAGCTACAGTTAGGCAAATAAACCCATTTCAGAAAACACCTGTTCACCTGCCAACCAAGTTGCATGCATTAAAGACTTAAGCAAATACGGAAAAAAGATACGAGAAGTTAACATTGTGGATACGTGAGCTGCTGCCAGTGTAGATTGTTATTTTCAATTATTATGATTATTTTAATTCATTCGAAGACAAGAAACGCGAGCAAACAGCACAAGATGCTTTAATATATGCTAAATATCTGTTAAATTGTTTTGGGAAGAGCGCATAACAAAGGTAGGTGCTTTCAGTAAAAGCTGACAAGCGAAAATTTGTTCGTCGAGGCACATATCCAGAGCTCGTCTACCAGTAGTGAAGTTAGAAAGTGTACTTGAGCTTGTTTTTCTCATGAACAAAATTTCAATTTACATAAATTTCTTATATATTTAAACATAAAATATAAAGTATGCTTATACATATTTTGTTGTTGTTTTTCTTTTGTTTTGAATTGTTTACACTCGCATCCAAGGGTGAATGTGTAGGTTGTGCTACATAACAGCACTCAAAACTACATGCTGACATGCTGCCTGCGATGTGCATTTTTCAATGAATTCTGTTAGCATTTCATTTACGGATTTAAGGCAAGCAGCCAATGCAGTGCAAAACTGTTAAGTTTTTTGTATTTAATTTTAAAGTAAAATAAAAAACAAAATGGTACAACTTTACAAAATGCCAAAAATTGTTGAAAAATCGTAAACAAGTCTCAAAATATTATGAAAAAATAATAATTTTGATGGTTTCTTTACAAGTTTTATTATTATATATTTTTATTTTTTTTTTTAAATTTAAAAGTGCAAAGTGAAGTTAAGAATTATCGACCTGAGTTTTATGTGCCGGCCTCCTCGAAATCGTTTTTTAACATAGCAGTTGACGGTCATCATAAATTGATGGACAACGGCACAATTTCTTATAGCTTTTGTTATAAATTCGTCTTGGTTGAACAGTTTTTAATTACAAAACAAAAAAAACATTAAAGATTTTAAAAAATAATATGAAAACTGGTCTGATTCGTTGACAGTAGCGTAGCAAGTGGAGCTGGGGTTCCAACATACTACAGCTGCGACTTAGAGAATGGCTTAACATGATTTCCCAGACGAATACAGTCTACAATATAATATATTTTATATTAATGTGTGTTTTCCATAGAACAACAAAAAGCTATGGTGCTCCGTTTACCTGTTATAGTACCGGCGCCACTGTTCGATCATTAAGAGAAGTCTACTTTAACGTGTCTATGCCTGTATAGACCAAAGTTATAATTTTTTAAGCTGCTTATTAGCAGCATTATTGTCACTTCATCAATACCGAATACACTAATAAATAATCATACTTTACATCTCGCTGTTAGCTGTTTGTTTTAGAGAATGAACTGAGATACATGCTGCGAAATTCATTAACTACGCTTTGTGGTTTTGTGGCAAACTTCTAAGTCACTTACGTGCCTAATATAGAATAAATATATGTACATACCTACATATGGTATATGATTTTCACATGTTATGCAACACGTTGTAGATGTCAACAATCTGAGCACCTTCAACTTGAGCCACAGGTTCAATTCAGTTCACTAAAATTCTTACCACTTCATTTCTATTGGAACTCATAGCAGCAGAA
>NW_024034718.1:0-5159 GCF_002237135.1 Teleopsis dalmanni | reverse complement strand
TTGCACTAAAATGTCAAATTATTGAAAGAATATTTCATAAACCTACAATCTTTTAAGCTTTTATATATTATCTAGACCTTCTGATATTTTTTTAATATTATACATAAAATTTATTAAATTTTTTTAAAGTCTATAGTACATATTTTGCTTAGTATCACTTTTGATTTCAAATAATCAGTACAATATAACATTATATGGTATAATAGATTTTATTATAATAAAATTTATTTCATTTTAATAGAAACTTGCAAAGAATTTCGTTGTAAGCCTTCTACATACAATCAATAAAATAAGACTCAAAAATTGAAGTAAAAGGCAAATATGTTTAGCAAAATCTGCCTTAAAGAGATTTTTCATGTAAATGTACATATACCTCTTAATATGTATCTGGTTTTTGCTACTTTTATGTTCTTTAATCTGTACAAGTATTGACAAGTAAAATGCACTCTTAACCCTATTAGTGCCATCGTTGCTTCGTTGCACTTTTACTTATTGCTTTTGCTGCTTAGAATGTTCATCATAAATAAGTGAATGTGTTTGTGGTAAATTTTTATAGAACTTAATACTTTTGTATTGCTATTAAGAATAAAATCACATTTTATGTCAACACACGTACTAGGAAATAGATATATAATCTCAATACTATTTCTTTTCACTTGTATATAAAATTTTATTCAATTCAAGGTGAAATTATTTTAGTTCTGTGAAAACAGTTTAATATGACTAAAAGTATGTATATTAAGTTTTATACATAAGAGGTATGTAAGCTTTTTCCTTTGAAGCTTAATAGGTAATTAGAAATAATAAGAAATCCAACTAAAGTATTTGTTTAAACTTCGATATCTTTTAAAAACTTGTCAACAACAATTACTTTGCTCGTTATTCACTTCAGGATCAACCAGACGAATAATACAAAAATATTAAAATAAATGTTTAACTAGTATTATTGACAAGTATTAGTATAATATACTATAATATATATTAGTATGACTACTACAACTAGTATTATTTTGCTTTCATGTGTTGACAGTTTTGAATAAAACTGGGCACGTATATTTGTTTAAACCTTTTCTCAATAAAGTC
Source organism: Teleopsis dalmanni (assembly GCF_002237135.1). Taxonomy (NCBI): domain Eukaryota; kingdom Metazoa; phylum Arthropoda; class Insecta; order Diptera; family Diopsidae; genus Teleopsis; species Teleopsis dalmanni. The sequence continues at coordinate 4,076 of NW_024034718.1, read as the reverse complement.
ACAAGTTGTGTTAAATTGGAGTGGTGTCCTTGTGTACTAAAAGACCACGTAAGCTTAAATTATAGCTTATTGCAATACTATGGGTTCACACTGGTAGTACTTTAAAACTTAAAGATATGCAGGAATAGCAGAAGACCGAAGTACTCTGCTTACTATCAGTCTTGTGTACTAAAGGACCACGTAATCTTAAATTATAGCTTATTGCAATACTGTGGTTACACATTGGTAGTACTTTAAAACTTAAATATAAGCTGGAATAGCAGAAGACCGAAGTACTCTGCTTACTATCAGTCTTAATTAAATCCATAACTTTATCGGCATTTATCGGCATTATCGACATTTGGTTCCAGCAAGACCATACCTACACCGCGCTTAACAATAAATTTATTGCGAAATCAATTTGTTAACAAGTTTATTTCCAGAAGTGGCCCTGTTAACTGATCCTCTCGTTCGTGCATTGTTTTATTTAACGCCTCTCACATTTATCGCAGAGAAATAGTCAAAAGTTGGACAGTTCGAATGGACCATATAACTCGTAGCCGCGGCAGATGTATGTCGAAAATTGTATTTAAAAAACAAATGCCATCAAATTTTTTACCAGATTATATTAATAAAAATTTCAAGAGTTTGAACAGTAATGAAGAAGCAACAACAAAAAAGTGATTGGTTTATTAAAATTTGGCTGACCATACAATACTGGAAACATTGTTGTCTTAGGAAATGTTCGAATTTTTATTTAATTAGTTTATAGTCCCTAAATAATTTGTTGTGCTGTAGGTACTAGGCTTAGAACTCGTACCTGTCAAATGAGTAATGATGACTAATCGTGTTTTTTCACAAGTAGCCCAGGCTGCACAAATTTTCAATGCCCAAATTCAAAGTTTCGATGCTCAAGTTCCATTCCAATAATATTTCTGTTGTATTATCATTTTAAGGTATCATACAGCTTAAGAAACACCCGATGTAATCACATATAATTATCAATATAATCATTTTAGTTACAAAAGTTTTTTTTTATTCAACTTTCATATTTTTTATAGTTTCCAATGGAGTTATAATTCAAACAATTTAATTAAATGCTAATGTGTTTTGATTGCCATATCAGTGGTGAATGTAGGGAGCCATTATTTATACCACGACACGATGGTGATAATTTAATAATTATTTAATCTGTACCTTTAAAGTTCATATCTCTATTAAATAACTGTTTTTAATGTTGACTAACTTATTTTCATTCCAAACTGTAATCGTGTAATCCACGATGAGGGAATCGATTTACCACCTAGTTGGTGTCAATTGCTTGACTAATCCAAGAATTATATCACACAAATTGATACTATTTTCTGTTTAATTAATGTAATTGTTTGATTTAAATTAATCTAAACTAAATAAATATCCGATAACTTTTCACGCGAGATAATTGCATTTAATAGAAAATATCTTTGTCAGCTTTTATCAATCTGTAGTCAAATTTTTAATCACATTTGCGAATCAAAAGCACGCAAATGTTGTTGTTTTTATGAAAACAATGAATGATTTAAAATAATGAGCGATGCAATTAACAAACTGATTATATCAGAATAAAAGCAGCATACCACATTATTAATTTATAACCGAGTTATTTTGTTTATTCAATAATTCATGCGATATTGTTGAGCCACTTGAGCTGTTATTCGATTCTAATGTGTGAATTCAATTAATATTCATACCGTTTGATGAAACAACAGCGTCATGTAAAATATTTTCAAGAGGATAACGAATCATTTATTGAATCGTACAATGAATCGTACTATATTTACACACTCTGAGAAATGTAAATAAATAATTTAAATTTAAATTTTCTTTCGCAATCATAGTAGAGTATTTAAATAACACCTACGCCTTATAAGTCAACATCCTGTAGCAATCACTTCAGTTCTTTTATAAATAAACTCGAAAATATAAATCTCAAATACACAAGCAATTAACATAAAATAATAAATTTTGAAATTTGTATATTACAAACACGCTCGCACGCATATAAGCTTACTAATTATGTAAATATCAACATAGATACAATTCCAGGTTCATAATTACATCCTGCCCTGAATTCAAATGAATTGGTTTGCAAACTTTTGTCGTCGATTTCCAAATTTTCATAAACATTGATAAAAAGAATTTTTGAATGTTTATTTGCTTAATTATAATGTGGACATTTTATATTTAATTGCACAAATATTGGTTGCCTTTTGGTTAAATACACTTGAATTAACATTTGAATTGGTTTCATAAATTCATATTTATGCAGCTTCTAATTCCCATCAAAAGACTAAATCAGTTTAAAAACATTTTCTAATTCTATTTGAGAAAGTTTAATAAAATAATTACTAAACTATTACCGTAAACATATATGTTTTCGGTTTGTTATTTGAAAAGCTAATATTTCACTTCGAGTGAATATTTAGCAAAAATTAAATTAGTTTAAATGAAATAAAATTTTATAGCTCAAACACTGAAATTACAATCGTATATTTAAGCTTTAAAATATTAAGTGCCTCGAGAGAATATAACAAATTATTATTATAATAATTATAATATTGGGGAATTTAAAAAACTATGACTTAGAGTTATATTGTTCTATTGGACCCCCTACTCTAAATCCTTGTTAGAGTATTTTTCTTCTATAATTTGTGTAGTACTAAGTAAAGGCTTTACCAAATCATTAATTCAGCCGATATAAAATAGCCACTTAGATATTTCATTTTCTTCACATTAGTACTGTGCAGACTCTCAGTACTTAAAGTGTTAATGCAACCTACAATTTCCTGTTAGTACTATTGTTTGGATTAAATTTATTTTTGATTAGGGGTTAAATCATAAAAATTCTATAATTAAAACTTATAAAAACATTTTTTTAAAACATATAAACAATTCTGCTAGTTTATTGATTATTAATCACGGTTTAATAGATGATTAAATTGAAATAGTCCATTACTAGTATGTAACTTTTAAAGTTTAGAAAGATAATAATTAATAGTACATTGTAGTTTGCAGTCTAACTGCTATCAAAAGCGGGATTGAAGTACGACTACTAACACGAGACACCAATTCTACTTGCAATTTAAATTTTTTAATTGTGACAGAATAAGACACCAATTCTACTTGCAATTTAAATTTTTTAATTGTGACAGAATAAAGTCTCTATAGCCAACACTTCTTTGTAACTATTTTGCAGCTTTAATTTGAATGAAAATTTTTAGCTCTTAAGAACCCAAAAAGTGTTTAATCCACTCAGAGATCACATTCAGATATAAAAAATGTTTGACATTGATGCAGTTCTAAGGACGAAAATATAATAAATCTACTGGAAAAATGTAATCTTATGAATGGTAAGAACCATTGAAACTAAACATTTTATATTTAAGTGATAATAGCATAATTTTTTTTATAACTGCAACGTTGATATAATAAAGCAAAGGCACTACACCTGACTCCCATAGCAATCACATAGCAACATAGCAAAAAACTGATGTAAGTAAATAACTCACCCATATCAAATTTAAAAACAGGGTCCTTTACAAATGATTTGCAAATAAAACTATTAAGAACTTATATTATATTTCAACTACCATGGCTGTTAATGCTGGAATGTATCTCCCACCAAGTTTCAAAGTAGTATTTTCGTATATTGTGGCCAAACAAAATACCTAATAGCGAGTAATAAAAACTTGGGGCAGACAAGAAATTCTAGACTATAACTCTCTAAGTAGCAGAAGAAGCTGTATTCATGTAACACTTTAAAGAGATGAAGTTACTTGTATTTACTTATCTTAATGAAATTGAATGATTATTGTTAGATAAAATTTAATGAAAATTATGTGTACGTAACTGTATACTGTAGATATTGTATAGGTTGAATACAGAAATACACGTGCGATATATATCTAATTGAATAATTGTTGTGGTTATCATTTCAAAAAAATGAAATTATTATTATCAACTATTAGGCTTTTCTTAAGAAATAGTTCCTCATCAAATATAAACTTACAGTACCATATAAATTTCCATATTTTAACTTAGGGCCATGTTATGTAGAG
>NW_024034717.1:0-5159 GCF_002237135.1 Teleopsis dalmanni | reverse complement strand
TAAAAATTTACAGTTTAATAAATGTAGTCCTCAGAATAAACTTTAAATGAATTTGTTTATTTATTTTTATTTGTTAGTTAAAAAACACATTCGTTAGTTTAATATCTGCTTGTTTTTTCTTTATTTAAGCTCGCGAAGAAAACGAGTGATATATGGTTAAGCTCATCGAAACCTTTTTTGGCCGGACCTTAAAAAGTCTGATGTTGATACTGTGAAAAGAGTTTATTTTTGTAAAGAAGATCCTTCCTTTTTGCATTATAGAATGATCCGCTACTTCGAAAAACAGCAATCTTTTAAACATACTGATACATTATGATTGCTCAATTTGCTACGTATTTGAGTTTTTAATATAATAATATGTAGGTAGTTATATTTAAATAATTCTGAAAATAATTTAATTAAAAGATATATAATACGTTTTATAACGTCATCCTGACATAGTTTTATCCATAAATCATTCGGATTGATGAACTGCTGCATCACTTTTGCTTTCATTTTTTATGCAAAATCAATCAAATCTTCCTTCCTATAAGACTTATAATCAAAGCGAATCCATTAAATTACTTAGACACATGAATCATAATTCAGTTAATTTCAATTTTCAAGCCAAATGGCCTTCGATGAGCTGTAAAATACGTAAAGGTCACTAGCAAAATATGATCAAAAGTCAAAATTCAATAAAATCAACATTAATAATTCGAAATGAGGTAGAAAGCCAGATTCACTTTTCCTCAAACTAAAATCAGTCATTGCTGCAAAGAACTTCAAAACAATAAGGAGGAATAAATTTCTACAATTTCGTTGAAATTGGTTTTGGAAGCAACGCGGTAACACCCGCAGTTCTTTTCCGCACGCCCATAAACAAAACGTTTCATATTAAATGTCGTAGATTACCGGCAACCGATAACAAACAAAACAAAAACTGTGAAGCAACGGAATCATATCAGACGAAAGCTGGAAGGGATGATGACCATTAAAACTACTTGAAAGTGTGCTTTTAGAGAAGACAGCGTCTGCTGGCGGTATTCGCAACCATTTAAAAAATTTTCCAAGTAAAAAATGTTTGCTGTGATATTCAATAAAACTGAGAATTATGACAGTCGCTCTGGCGGCAGCAGTGGCAGAAGTAGCAGAGGTGGCAGCAGCGACAACGTCTATGCTACCACCACAACTTGGACAAGCATTGACATAAACGTGCAAAACGTTTGACTTTGGAGCTCACCACTCTTCCGCACCGAAATGTCGAAGTTTCTGACGCAATCGCTGCGGTGGCAGATTTTATTATTTGTCTTTATGCTGCTTTCAGCTGCCACTTGGCATATTCAAAACGTTGCGTTCACAGTCATAAATCATAAATTTGTGTTACAGGATATTTAATCATAATCACATAAAAAATAAAAGTAAAAGTAAAGTTTGGAGTTGGAGTTGAAACGAAAGCGGGAGCTGAAGGTGGAGATGAAGATGAAGTAAGCTAGAATACTCAAGTCAATCTGATTTTCCGGGAATTGGTGGGCGTGTGCGGTAGCGTTCAGAGCTGTGGCATTAAGTGCTGGGCGTTTTCAATGCATTTTTATCTTTTTAATTCAATAAAATGATTTTCAATATTTATAACGATACACTGGAAAAATATTGGTAATAAGAGGGTTCATAAAGTTTTGCAGGTTACTCATTTCTTTGAACATATATTGTCTTATCATGAATACGTACATTACATATTGCACAATATTAATTTTAAGTAGAAATATCATCGTACTCTATAAGTGTTGAAGAATATGTTTTAATATCATTTTTATAGACTTATGTATATATAAATTATTAACTATGTATTTATGTAAAGTTTGGACTTGGAAGACTGTCGATAATGAACTATTGAAAACTTCTCAACTTATGTCTAAAATTTTCAATAAATACTCGTATAACATATGAGCTTCATCAGTACTAAATTATTTGGAGTAAGCACAATTTAATTCTCAATCTTTTGCAAAAACTGCAAAAGATCATGGGAGAAATCATTGGAGAAGCATAAAATATTCTCAAGTTAATGTTTTATTATATTTTTACCTATAGATATATGTATAGATGTAAACATTTTAGAAAGTAAGAACCAGAAAGTAGATCCTTCTGCACTCTGATTTAATTTAAAGTAATTTTTATTAAGAGGTTTTTAATTAATTGCATTTTTGGCTGACCATACAGCTGTATCGAGTATTGCCAAATACCCATCATCAGTGGTCTTGGAAATAATTCTTGTATTTAATTATTCGTAAATAATTATTGTTTTAAGACTGCAAGTACCAGGAATCGAACTCGGGTCCTGCCAAATATGAAGCTCAGAATCAGCGCACCTTTACCAACTGATCCAAAGCCGTACTTTTTTGTTCGCATATTTTTCTGGAGTTTTGTTACTATTACTATGAAAGTTTTTATTAACAATTTTACTTGCTGTGTTTATATTAGAACGAAATCATAAACCAGCTGTAGAATAATTGAATTAATTAATTAATTATAATTTTATTTACAATTGTTAAATTTCAATACTATTCTGTTCGTAGAGGTATTATTTGTTGTATGATTTGTTCTTTTGTATGATTTGTTCTTATGTATAGAACCTAATCTAGGAACGTAATGCTGAGAAACTCATACTAATGTTACTCCACTAGTCGCACGGGCGAGACCAATATTTTGTGAATATAAGTTGTAATTTAATGTCAATATTCCAGACGAAAGTGACTATTATTTTTAATAGCAAACTTGTTATATTTCATAAAGAGGTTTTTTCGAACAGAAGTGAAACAACAACAAAAATTTATTTTTTATATTATTTTAATTAATTGAATTTTTGGCTGTAATTAATCCGCGCATAATAATTCAAACTCGAAGCCATAGCACTCCAATCCAAAACTTCATGCAAAAATTAATATAAATTGTGGTAATCCTGTAATTGGAATGCATATGTGATTATTGAATAAATTCTATTAATATAATACATTCATTACTTAATAACACAGTTTTTGTTTTCGTATAAAAAAACTGAGAAATTTTCGATTTAAATAATGGTAATGGTGACTAGGTATGACTCTCAGTGTAAATGTCCTTTGGCTATTACCAAGAAGAGCTTAAAATTGCTATGCCATTCTTCTATGACTATTTGTATAACATGGCAATTAGAAAAGTTTCCAACACTATTCTTAACAACTTTATTAATATGATTTTGACCAATATTTTTGTAGATCGTATAGGACCCTAAACCAAAAACTTCACTAGACGTATTTCTTACCAATATAAATGTTTGTGATTAATAAGACTGAAATAACTATATTACATATTATTATATATATTACTATACTATTATCGTGTTCTTAATTGTTAACTTATTGTTGTGTCATATTGTTGATCCTAATATGTACTACAGCGGCTGTCACTGTTAAGACGTTGTATATACACTGCTTTGATGACGTTTAAAATAGTAGAAAATTTCAAATAAAGAGCGCCATTAAGTTGAGGACTGTATACCAATCAAATATCTAAAGTGGTTCTGTGAACTATGAATCCATTCACTGTTTCTGCCACAATGAACTAGTTCATGGCTCAAAGGATCTGGTTCAAAATCAATTTCAGTTCAAAATCAGTTCTTATACAATTATACATAAATTAATAAATCTTGATTGAGTAAAATATTTTAAACTTTAAGTATTACAACTTCAGTTGGCATTATATAAAAATGGATTATTAACTGCGGTCCTTTATGGGAATCATTTTTATAATTTTGTTTGTCTCAAATTAAAGCATTTTTATTTTCAATAATTTTTTTACCAACTCAAGCAACATTTTGTTCGTTTAATTTTGACAACTTAATAAAAAAAATGAATAAAAAGAATAGTAAATTTATTAAAATGGTACTAAGACACTTAACAAATTTAATGAAATTTGCAAATAGATTGTTTCGGTGACCGTTTTTACTCAGTTCGGTAGTTACTATTTCATTTTCAATTATTAAGAAAGTAGACGACTGTATCAAGATCAAAATATTTGAAAAAAGCTCCTTTACTCGCATTTTGAAACAATAAATATTTCTACACCACAATAACATTCCGAACAGTTGCAACAAAAACTAGTCTGCGGCAAATTTAGTTGACATATCCTTTTCCTTTCGCCTTCCTACAACATTGTCGTCTTGCTTCTGTTTGTCTTTTTGCATCTGAGTACTAGTCGATGTCTGCCTATACATATTGTTTTAATATTTTTTTCCATAGAAATATGCTTTGCAAGATATTTGTCATAAATTTTGAAATACTGGTATGAATATCCATAGCTTTTCATATCAGCACTTGCATTGAGGGGCTAAAGCGGATTGCTTGGAACCAAGTATTCTTGTGTTGGCACTAAGCTAAACGTGTACGAGCGTCTCAAAGAAACAATGCACATTTTTAGCAGGAGGAAAACAAAGAAAGTATATGACTAAAAATCGAGAACTAAGGAGTACAAGAACGTTTGTAAGATATGAAGCTACTTGGCAATAAGTTTTCAAAGACAGGCACAAAAACAGCTACAAGAACAACAAGCAGCGCCTTCACAACCAGGCAAAAGGATATTTAGACAAATAGAATTCTGGTGAAAAGTTTTGTTCAGAAAACATATTGTGATTGCTGTGTAAGATTATAGTAACTGAAAAGGACAATTTTTCAAGAACAAATTCTTTAAAGTTTAAGCAACGCAGTTCTACCATAAATGTAAATTATCAAGAATATATTCCTGCTATCACTGCTATCACTGCTATTCAATTAATCTTTTTTACTTTCATTTATTTTCCGCTTTTTTCAATTGTCCTTATCAGAAATTATAGCGTTGACGTGCTTTTAAAAAGCTTTTAATTCAAAAATTTGACCTTTAATGTAAACTTGCTAGCATAATTAAATTATCTCTGTAATATAATTAAAAAATAATGCCGTACGCATTTTGCTTTGTCCTCCCCTGCGAATACAGCAAACGCTTTAAATTTTAGACGCAACAGTTAAGCAAGAGAAGCACAATGGACTAAATTCACAGTTCCTTTAAGCAAATTATGTCCCTCAAGGAAAGAAGAACCGAAAAATAAAAACTGAAATTCACCTAACGCTCCACCTTTGCTTCAAGACGTACTTACTTTTCCATCTTTGAAA
>NW_024034716.1:0-5160 GCF_002237135.1 Teleopsis dalmanni | reverse complement strand
ATATTTATATATGTAGATTTTTATTTCAACAAATCGAATTTCTATTGGTGTCGCTGTTCTACTACTACAGCTACTACTTATCCTATATCCAAAGAGCAGCTCAGACTGATTGGGAAAATACAATTGCCTGCAGACAAGCCAAAGAATTCATGCCGTTTTGCTCAAAAGCCAGAACTAGGGAGTTACTTATGCTGAACAGAAGTGGTATCCGACTTGTCACAGGATTCCCCACTGGGCACTGCGGAGTTAAAAAGCATCTATTGAATCTAGGTATTACTAGAGACGATAGCTGCAGACTTTGTCGCGAAGAAGAGGAAACAGCAGAACACATTTTGTGTCACTGTGATAGTCTTGCCAGACTCAGACTTTGGTACTTATCCACTGCCTATCCGGATATAACGGAATTAGGCAACACATCTCCAAAGGACATATTGGCATTCTAAACTGCCACTTGTCTATGGAACTGAAGTAGGTATGTCACAATAATCCTCGAAGGATGCAGTGACGCGGTGACAAGTTCCCAACCCATTTTAAAAATCTAATCTAAACGCTATATCAATATATTATATGTATATTACATATTATATATGTTATCTATATTATATTATAACAGCTACTTGATATCATATATTAGCTTCATTTGCTTGAAACAAATATTGTTACTTAAAAAAATATTATAAACAATTGAATATTTGCAACTTTGTTAAGGTTGAAAAGTGTAACCAGACATCAACAAAACTTAAAATTAGTTTTAAATTAATTTTTTGTAATTGAAAATATGTTTACAAAATTTTGTTTTTATTCAATTCATTTTTTATGTTGGAATATACTTACTGAAGTCCTAATTACCAAAAGTAAACTTTAGTTGAAAGTTCATTTAGTGCAAACATTAAAATAACAAGAAAGTAAAAATAAATGGAAAAAGTAGAAGAGGACGAAATGATTTCCAACAGAAAGAAACTCAGGTATTTAGTTCGAATAGGTTCTTTAAAGTTGAGATAAACAAACTTCAGTTGCAACTTAAATACCAGCACTCCTCAAAGTTTTTGAAGTAAATGAGAAGTAAGTGCAGAAGAGCAGGTAAATAAAGTAATGAAAAATTGCAAAATGAAATACTTGAAGTCAAGACCGACATTGGTATCCAGTACATGGGTAATATGGTTAATAATAACTTTTATTAATTAGTAATAACTATGATAATTAGTTACAGTAATTTTACATACAGTATTTAAAAGGTAATTATATCAGTAAAAAACACTTGCAGATATCAGGTCATTATGAAACTAACTATATATGAAATGATCTTCATCAACTCATAATGAATCATTACTACTTATCTATATTTAAAAATTTAAGTATTACCTTACCCCATAACAATGGATATATATATTTCTAAATGTGGTAAGTAAAAACAGATATGGTTACGATAGGATAATAACCCACTGTCTGCTGTTCTATACATTATTCACCGTGAGTTCAAAATATCTTCTCTAATTAAAATATGGAGTAAAGAAACTTTGTTAATAACGAAAATTTTGTTAACTTTATTTTATTTAGTTACGACCTCTAAAGTTTGTAATTAATACAGGGTTTCTACTTTAGGAGATCAGACAGCGTTAATAAACTGTTTCGGTATTGAAAATTTAACATTTAATAAGTTTTGATTGATAATCTGGAGTAACAACCCCTAAGGTGAAAAAACTTTTTCGAGAATTTAAATTCAATCGTTTATAGGATTTCGTTAGTAATTTTATTCTAGAAGAATTCGACCATCTGATTCCTTTTTATTGCTCAATATTCCATAAAATATGTACTGCGAGCTACATTTACGCTCTTCACTTAAAATTAGGAGTAACAAAACTGATAAGATTCTAAACTGTATTCTAAGTAGTGCATACTTAGTTATTTCAAAATTGCAATTAAGGCTTCGATTATTTCAATATTATAGTTTGAACCTTGTCTTTGGAAGTGATATATAAAATCCTTCAATTTTCCACCACTGAATATTCTACAGCACTGAATCGTTTGAGAATTCTGTCAATGTTTCGTGACACATAAGTGATAATAGTTTGACCGTAACTCGATGGATAGTTTCTGGGTCTCTACTTTCTCATGTTTGCGCTGAATTGAAATCTGAAAAGTATGGTACAACTCAATTAGTTCCCAAAGATTAATTGACCACATTTGAGATATTATAGTTTTGTCCAGTCGATTTTGTGGCACAATATTTTTGCTAACTACATTAGCGGATAGTTATTTTTAGCCAGAATAGAATTTTCAAGTTAGCAAAATATTAATTTTATAAATGTACAGAAGTCTGCTGCATATCATTTTTGTAAATATCTACATTTTGAATTCTTCAAATTCTTACAAAATGTTGCCTTAAACTTAAGACACCTTTTTCGCAGTATATTTTCTACTACGAAATGGAAACCGGCATGCATCGAAATTTGCGATAACAAGAAGTGGAAAATAGCTCAAATATTTTCCTTGACTTTATTGTTTATTAGTATGGATAGATGAATGCAAGACTGCGCAGACATACGGACGAACACTTCAATGGACGTAAATCGTAACTATTTCCAACAACTTTCTTATTTCCCACTTAAATGCTAACTAAAATCAGTTTGAGTGCAGTCAATACTCTGTGGGAGTTGCTCAAGGTTTTACATTTCATTGGAGTACTTTTTGAATTTTTAAAGATAGACAGAAATAAGTTTTGTTCCCGGTTTTTTATTTTTACAAGTACTTAACTATTTTCTCAACAGGACATTTTTAGTTAGCCTGGTTGATGTTTTGTAAACTTTTTTTCATTCTTCCATATTTTTGCCAGTTTTTCCACACAGCACCTAATGACTTTACTGTTGGTGTCATTGTGCGCTAAGTGGTTTTCTTTCCAACTTTGTCCATTTTTAGTCAAAGTCTCACTTCTTTTCTTGGCTCAAGTTTAATTCGTTTTTTTGGCTGATTGCGATTTGTCTTGTGTTGTAGGTGCCCTAATAGGAAGAGCAGTCGGCATTAAGTTTGGAAATCCAATTTTGCAGTTTGTCATTTTTCAGTTTCTTGATTTACTTAATTTAATATCAACAATTTGAGTCTGTTTCATTTGTATTGTGTAGATAAGTGAATGTTTATATGAACTTTCATTTATTGTAATTGAGTTGAGGAATATTTATAGAAATGAATTTAAATTTGAGAAATTTAATCCATTACTTTGTATGTTTTGGTTGTGGGGTTTTAATTTATCCTTACCTATTGGGGAACTGACTGTGGAAGGCAGAATCGAAGGCAAACGTGGCATGGGAAGAAAACAAATGTCTTGGTTGCGGAACATCCGACACTGGATTGGGTTAACAACAATTGGAGACTTGGTACATACTGGCCAGAGTCGTGCTATTCTTCGTTCCTCCTACACAGGACTTCAGATACTACAACGCGCCATTTTACAAGCTCAAGGGAGCTTTGAGCACAAGACCACCACTCCAACCTAACTTTATCTTGTATGTTCTGAGTTTCTATTAAGAAGTATATATTAAGAATATAAATAATATCCGGATTTCATAATTTAAGAAACGTGCATATTTTAAAAGTAAGTATTACTTTTATTAGATTAACTTGATCTTCCTAAGAGTTTGAAAGGAGATATATGTAAATAGAACATAAATATAAGCATGTGATTAGAAACTATATATAAAACCATTTTTAAAGAATTTTTGTTCAAAATTCTCAGCAACTTAAAGTTAAAATTTCCACTGCAAGTCAATTGCGGCCATAAAAGAAAATTGACTGATTGAGTCGGAGACCATAACTGGTGAATGAGGGTTGGTATGGTGGTATTGCACTAGGTGAGTTATGCCTTAAAGGCTACAAAATAAGTTTCAATTGATCGATCAAATTTTGTATGTTTGATTAACTACTCTTGATACTTTATGCACTGAATGTAAATACAATTATTAATATTCGTCAAAGTAAAATGCTACCTCAATACTGCAGATGATGATTGACAGTTAGTAACTTGGCAAGTAATTATAAGAAAGTTAAGAGTTACAGTTACTAAAACCATTTTGCATTATAATTTATAACTGAAAAATGGAATAGTATAACTACTATATGACTAAATAATTAGGTTATGTATGTCCTTTAACAAAAAAAGTTTCTAATGAACTTCAGAATTCATAAAAGCATTTTATTAACAGTATGCAAAATATGCGTTTAATATGCGTTTTTGTGGTTTTCGTATATCAATAGTAAATACTGATATTTCATATCATCAATTTTTAATTTTGAATAATTAATTTGGTACGGAGACTCAACTATATCGTCTCACATACGTAAATAAATTTTCTTCATATAAGCAAGCTTAATCATATACGAGACAACATCGTTTTTGTTGTATATAGAATTCTTTCTGATTTTATCTTTATCTTATCTTAATGAATATATTATGCAGCAGATTAAAATGCAGCAAATATTTTCATTAATAGATTTAATTGGAAAAAGCTTTCAAACCTTTTTTAAATGTATTAGTATTTTTAATGACTAGTTTTAAACCAAATAATTCAAGCAATAGTCATGATAAATTTCTGAGAAAAACTCTTGCTTCACAGCATATTTCGACAGTATTATATAAAATGATAAAATATCGAAAATATATAATACAATAGTACGTCCCAAGGTTACAATTAAACTACTGGCACATCTCTTATAGTTCTCCTTATAAGGTGTAGAAAAATAATATAAAATATTGTCATGTGAGAATACTCAAATCTGTGGACCAGAACCTTATTGTGGATTAAGTTGGTCTACAACTAGGTTTATAATCAATATTGGATTTCAACCGAGAGAAGTTGCTACTAGCGCGACAGTCGAGTTAACCGTCAGGCTAAAGAGCTGGTTCATCCCTATAGTTACAATAAGATATCCTTCTTCAGCAGAACAGAGTTGAGGTTGATGGTGAGATATTTAACGGGTCACCACGGACTACGTTACAATCTCAACAAAATGAACCTGTCCGAACAGATAGATTGTAAACTCTGCTTAGAAGCAGACGAGACAACCAGCCACACTCTATGTGGCTGCACAGCCTTGATCTGGGCCAGGAGGAGCTCACTGGGTCGGAAATTGCTCTTCCCTTCCAACATTAGGAGCTCCTCAACGGCC
>NW_024034715.1:0-5161 GCF_002237135.1 Teleopsis dalmanni | reverse complement strand
TTAGTCTGATCAGAAAACAGAAGATATATTCTGAGAACGTTCTATAATTCTATCATCGACGAAGTATGTGCCCCTAATATTTAATCATCTAACCAAAGAATTAAATAAATTCATAGTCAGTAAGGCTAAGTCGTTTGGGCTACAACAGCAATGAAGGGATATTGTAATTGCTTTTAAAACACAATGAAATATTGCTATAATTTGTTTGGCACCAGGTTATAATCAAACACGATAAACTATAATTTCGTGGAATCGATTTTTCACTAGGCTCCCATAACATCATAGCAAGTTACGGTTCAGTTAGTCTGATTAGAAAACAGAAGATATATTCTGAGAACGTTCTATAATTCTATCATCGACGAAGTATGTGCCCCTAATATTTAATCATCTAACCAAAGAATTAAATAAATTCATAGTCAGTAAGGCTAAGTCGTTTGGGCTACAATAGCAATGAAGGGATATTGTAATTGCTTTTAAAACACAATGCAATATTGCTATAATTTGTTTGGCACCAGGTTATAATAAAACACGATAAACTATAAATTCGTGGAATCGATTTTTCACTAGGCTCCCATAACATCATAGCAAGTTACGGTTCAGTTAGTCTGATTAGAAAACAGAAGATATATTCTGAGAACGTTCTATTATTCTACCATCGAGGTATTTGCAAAAGTAGCCAATACAGATGAATCAAACAATATTTATTTTAGATAACTTCAAGCAATGTTTTCATTTTTTATACAAGAAAGAAATGCTTTATTAATGTAAGATTGGCCATCAAGGTATGTTTCTATCAGTTTGTTTAAAACTAGAACAATTAGTTTCACTGCCTGCTTTCAATAGTATGTGCTCCTAATATTTAATCATCTAACCAAAGAATTAAATAAATTCACAGTCAGTATGGCTAAATCGTTTGGGCTACAATAGCAATGAAGGGATATTGTAATTGCTTTTAAAACACAATGAAATATTGCAATAATTTGTTTGGCACCAGGTTATAATAAAACACGATAAACTATAAATTCGTGGAATCGATTTTTCACTAGGCTCCCATAACATCATAGCAAGTTACGGTTCAGTTAGTCTGATTAGAAAACAGAAGATATATTCTGAGAACGTTCTATTATTCTACCATCGAGGTATTTGCAAAAGTAGCCAATACAGATGAATCAAACAATATTTATTTTAGATAACTTCAAGCAATGTTTTCATTTTTTATACAAGAAACAAATGTTTTATTTATGTAATATTGGTCATCAAGGTCTGTGGCTATCAGTCTGTTTAAGTCTAGAACAATTAGTTCCACTGCCTGCTTTCAATAGTATGTGCCCCTAATATTTAATCATCTAACCAAAGAATTAAATAAATTCATAGTCAGTAAGGTTAAGTCGTTTGGGCTATAACAGCAATGAATGGATATTGTGATTGCTTTTAAAACACAATGCAATATTGCAATAATTTGTTTGGCACCAGGTTATAATAAAACACGATAAACTATAATTTCGTGGAATCGATTTTTCACTAGGCTCCCATAACATCATAGCAAGTTACGGTTCAGTTAGTCTGATTAGAAAACAGAAGATATATTCTGAGAACGTTCTATTATTCTACCATCGACGAAATATGTGCCCCTAATATTTAATCATCTAACCAAAGAATTAAATAAATTCACAGTCAGTAAGGGGCTAAGCCGTTTGGGCTATAACAGCAATGAAGGTATATTGTAATTGCTTTGAAAGCACAATGAAATAATGCTATAATTTGTTTGGCACCAGGTTATAATCAAACACGATAAACTATAATTTCGTGGAATCGATTTTTCACTAGGCTCCCATAACATCATAGCAAGTTAGAAAACAGAAGATATATTCTGAGAACGTTCTATTATTCTACCATCGAGGTATTTGCAAAAGTAGCCAATACAGATGAATCAAACAATATTTATTTTGGATAACTTCAAGCAATGTTTTCATTTTTTATAGCAGAAGCAAATGTTTTATTAATGTAATATTGGTCATCAAGGTCTGTGACTATCAGTTTGTTTAAATCTAGAGTAATTAGTTCCACTGCCTGCTTTCAATAGTATGTGCTCCTAATATTTAATCATCTAACCAAAGAATTAAATAAATTCATACTCAGTAAGGCTAAGCCGTTTTGGCTATAACAGCAATAAAGGAATATTGTGATTACTTTTAAACCATAATGAAATGTTGCTATAATTTGCGTGGCACCAGGTTATAATCAAACACGATAAACTATAATTCAGTGGAGTCGATTTTTAACTAGGCTCCCATAACATACTAGTAAGTTACGGTTCATTTAGTCTGATCAGAAAACAGAAGATATATTCTGAGAACGTTCTATTATTCTACCATAGACGTATATGCAAAAGTAGCCAACACAAATGAATTCATATATGTTTGTTTTATGGTAGATAACTTAAAGCAATGCTTTCATTTTTTATAGCAGAAACACATGTTTTATTAATGTAAGATTGGTCATCAAGGTCTGTGGCTATCAGTTTGTTTAAAACTAGAATAATTAGTTCCACTGCCTGCTTTCAATATTATGTGCCCCTAATATTTAATCACCTAACCAAAAAATTAAATAAATTCACAGTCAGTATGGCTAAGCCGTTTGGGCTATAACAGCAATGAATGTATATTGTAATTGCTTTAAAAACACAATGCAATATTGCAATAATTTGTTTGGCACCAGGTTATAATCAAACACGATAAACTATAATTTCGTGGAATCGATTTTTCACTAGGCTCCCATAACATCATAGCAAGTTAGAAAACAGAAGATATATTCTGAGAACGTTCTATTATTCTACCATCGAGGTATTTGCAAAAGTAGCCAATACAGATGAATCAAACCATATTTATTTTAGATAACTTAAGACAATGTTTTCATTTTTTATAGCAGAAACAAATGTTTTATAAATGTAAGATTGGTCATGAAGGTCTGTGGCTATCAGTTTGTTTAAATCTAGAGTAATTAGTTCCACTGCCTGCTTTCAATAGTATGTGCTCCTAATATTTAATCATCTAACCAAAGAATTAAATAAATTCACAGTCAGTAAGGCTAAACCGTTTGGGCTATAACAGCAATGAAGGGCTATTTTAATTGTTTTTACAACAGAGTGCAATATTGCAATAATTTGTTTGGCACCAGGTTATAATCAAGCACGATAAACTATAATTTCGTGGAATCGACTTTTCACTAGGCTCCCATAACATCATAGCAAGTTACGGTTCATTTAGTCTGATCAGAAAAAAAAGATATATTCTGAGAACGTTCTATTATTCTACCATCGACGAAGTATGTGCCCCTAACATTTAATCATCTAACCAAAGAATTAAATAAATTCACAGTCAGTAGGGCTAAGCCATTTTGGCTATAACAGCAATAAAGGGATATTGTAATTGTTTCTAAACCACAATGCAATATTGCTATAATTTATTTGGCACCAGGTTATAATAAAACACGATAAACCAAAATTTCGTGGAATCGATTTTTCACTAGGCTCCCATAACATCATAGCAAGTTACGGTTCATTAAGTCTGATCAGAAAACAGAAGATATATTCTCAGAACGTTCTATTATTCTACCATCGAGGTATTTGCAAAAGTAGCCAATACAGATGAATCAAACAATATTTATTTTAGATAACTTCAAGCAATGTTTTCATTTTTTATAGCAGAAACAAATGTTTTATAAATGTAAGATTGGTCATGAAGGTCTGTGGCTATCAGTTTGTTTAAAACTAGAATAATTACTTTCACTGCCTGCTTTCAATAGTATGTGCCCCTAATATTTAATCACCTAACCAAAGAATTAAATAAATTCACAGTCAGTAAGGCTAAGCCGTTTGGGCTATAACAGCAATGAAGGGCTATTTTAATTGTTTTTACAACAGAGTGCAATATTGCAATAATTTGTTTGGCACCAGGTTATAATCAAGCACGATAAACTATAATTTCGTGGAATCGACTTTTCACTGGGCTCCCATAACATCATAGCAAGTTACGGTTCATTAAGTCTGATCAGAAAACAGAAGATATATTCTGAGAACGTTCTATTATTCTACCATCGACGAAGTATGTGCCCCTAACATTTAATCATCTAACCAAAGAATTAAATAAATTCACAGTCAGTAAGGCTAAGTCGTTTGGGCTATAACAGCAATGAATGGATATTGTGATTGCCTTTACAACACAGTGCAATATTGTTATAATTTGTTTGGCACCTGGTTATAATAAAACACGATAAACTATAATTTCGGGAAATCGATTTTTCACTAGGCTCCCATAACATCATAGCAAGTTACGGTTCATTTAGTCTTATCAGAAGACAGAATATATATTCTGAGAACGTTCTATTATTCTACCATCGACGAAGTATGTGCCCCTAACATTTTATCATCTAACCAAAGAATTAAATAAATTCACAGTCAGTAAGGCTAAGTCGTTTGGGCTATAACAGCAATGAATGGTAATTGTGATTGCCTTTACAACACAGTGCAATATTGCTATAATTTGTTTGGCACCTGGTTATAATAAAACACGATAAACTATAATTTCGGGAAATCGATTTTTCACTAGGCTCCCATAACATCATAGCAAGTTACGGTTCATTTAGTCTGATCAGAAAACAGAAGATATATTCTGAGAACGTTCTATTATTTTACCATCGAGGTATTTGCAAAAGTAGCCAATACAGATGAATCAAACCATATTTATTTTAGATAACTTAAAGCAATGTTTTCATTTTTTATAGCAGAAACAAATGTTTCATTAATGTGATATTGGTCATCAAGGTCTGTGGCTATCAGTTTGTTTAAAACTAGAATAATTAGTTTCACTGCCTGCTTTCAATAGTATGTGCCCCTAATATTTAATCATCTAACCAAAGAATGAAATAAATTCACAGTCAGTAAGGCTAAACCGTTTGGGCTATAACAGCAATGAATGGATATTGTGATTGCCTTTACAACACAGTGCAATATTGCTATAATTTGTTTGGCACCAGGTTATAATCAAACACGATAAACTATAATTTCGGGGAATCGATTTTTCACTAGGCTCCCATAACATCATAGCAAGTTACGGTTCAGTTAGTCTGATTAGAAAACAGAAGATATATTCTGAGAACGTTC
>NW_024034714.1:0-5164 GCF_002237135.1 Teleopsis dalmanni | reverse complement strand
TAGTTATACCGCATAGCAAATATTACAAGATATATAATATTTATACTGTATGTGAGTACATTATAAATTATTAATTATGCGGAATTATTAAATAAAACAAAAAAATATTCAACAAGTAATTTTTGTAACCTTTAATCTCTATGATAAAATTTGACCCTACTCTCCATACATATTTTATAGGTTCGTTCAGGTATGTTTTTCAACCTCGTCAATCAATTATCTTTTGTGGTTGCTATCGAATCTAAATGGCTTCTTTAAGTAGAAATTTAAATTTTGGAAATTTAATAAACTCACATGGAGCTTTATCAAATGCATGAGTTGGTTGATCGATTACCTTGGTTGATCAATTTTATGCGACCATATAAACGTAAAATTTCCAAAAACAGCTGATGTACATTAAGACTGAAAAGTTTTCGGAAATTCTCATTTAAAATTCGCGCGCTGTATATTTTTCGATATTTTAAGTTTATGTAGTTTGGCAGCACTGTCCTTAATTACTATGCCAAAAATGAGCTCGATCTGTCAGACAGTTCGTTTACGGCAGCTGTTGAAACCAGTTCACCTCAGTAGTGCGTTGCGAAATGTCTTCGACGGTCGTACGACCGTCCTGGAAGGCTTTGTACCACTCATAAACTTGAGTTTTCGATAAAACTGATTCCCCATAAGCCTTTTGTAGCATTCGCAACGATTCTGCACACGAAATTTCGTTCGAAACACAAAATTTGATGCAAACTCTTTGTTCAATATTTTTTTCCATTGTTTTTTTCGCAACGCCCTACTGAGGTGAACTGGTTTCAACAGCTGCCGTAAACGAACTGTCTGACAGATCGCGCTCATTTTTGGCATAGTAATTAAGGACAGTGCTGCCAAACTACATAAACTTAAAATATCGGAAAATATACAGCGCGCGAATTTTAAATGAGAATTTCCGAAAGCTTTTCGGTTTAATGTAAATATACTGGATAAGAGTTCGTATAGTATAGCAGTACTAAATTTTATATATAGCAGTACTGTACTACTAACTGAGAGAAGGGAGAATTATGGAGGTGTATTTTAGGTCCTTTTTTCAAAATATAAATTCCGTATACTTTTTACACAGTATGTTTATGTACTGTAATTAAATTAAAATCGAAATTTGTTACAATAACTTATTTAGTTATTTAATGTACATTTTGAGTAACTAAAATTTTGTAAATTATTTAATTTTTTCATTTTTTTGTTGACTTTCTTTTTGCGCTATTCGAGCTTTGACAATCTTATAATTAATTGTGGAAATTTTAAGACTTTCTAATTCTTAAAATTAAAGTTATTATTATAATTCGGATTTGGTGTATTGATGTATGTATTGCGATATATTACATCGCAACTAATCTCGAAAGGGGATACATATTTCATAAAAAAGATAACAGTCAAGATTATCATCCCATCACCATTGAAACAAAACTTTACATATGAAAATAATATTACAAAATTCTTTAACTGAATTAATAAATTGTGTAATTTTAATGACTCGAATCCGAAAACAAAAGACTTCTCTTTTTACTCCAAGTAGCACATGAAACATAAATTCGATTGCATCACTTTTTATCACTTTTTATATACAAAATGTTGAATGCATAAAGTATTACAGCAAAAAATTTCGTAGATGCAAATGTATGTACCATATAAACGAATAATTTTCAAAATCTTTAACTATTTAGGGTACCAATATATAAGCACATTTGGAAACAAAACCATGCATTGTAGTTGGGCAAAAAAGCGCCATTAAAACTCACTGATGAAACGTTCAATGACCTCCTCGTAAAAACACTTTTGCTTCGGTTACGCGTGCCTTTTACGTATGACACACAAACTCGGCTGAACCAGATACCAGACCAGAGTAAGACCGCGTTGTAAACAAGCACGAGAGAAGCACAGAAACAGAAACAGAAACAGATGCAGATACGATACAAAAGATAGACAAATTGGCTTTTGGGTCGAGTTGTTTAAATGGGCAACGCACTTGAAAACCACGAATTTAGCAAGTTTTTTTAAAAAGTATTTTTAAAAAGCGTATCTAAGCACGTTTTTTATGATGAACGGTATTCGTAGTAAAATAATTACTACATTTTGTTGTTGTTGCTGCCGCTTTTGTCAGTGGAGTCAGTCATAGTAGTGATTCTAAAAACAAAAGTGGAGTAAAACCAAATACTATTCAAGCCTAAGTACTATTTTTCTATTTGTTTAAGTGTACAAATAATTAAAATAAACTTTTTAAAAACTGCATGACTTCATAAATCTGAAGAATGTCTGGTTTTTAAATTTTTAAATAACTTAACATACTAGATACTAGATTTTTATTAAAATGAGTAGATTAAATGTGTAGTGGTCGTTCTATTTTATCTTATTACTTAAAATGAAATAGATAGTTAATAAAAGCATAACTAAACTAATAAAAATGAAAAACACTTAAAAAAATTTTAAATAATTTTATTAAAAACACATTCTGAAAACCTAGCTTGAACGAATAAAGCCACTTTAGGGAAGAACTAGGCGAAGAAACGGGTTATATTTTGTTCCTCTAATTGTACAATAAAATAAAGCACAAAAGCAAAATTAGCAGATTTTTACATATACATATACTACATACCAATGCTCCGCGATTTCGAATAAAATTTCCATGTCTTCCATTAAAATTCCACAACTTTCAAATGAAATGGTTAATAAAAGTATATTACTACAATTGAAGTGTTTAGGGATCATTAAGCGATGTATGACTAGCATATATATATTTGACAAGCAGGAACAAAATCATAGAAATATTATCTAACAGCTTGGAATCAAATATCCTTCTGTAAAGTGCCATTGTTGTTAACTTTAAGTATTCTTATGTCTGAGACAATCAAATCAACATCACTGCGTTAAGTCTTATAGCTTGTATAGCACTAGAGTTGTAGTTCATTATTATTTTTTGTGGATGATAAGTAACCATTTGGTCTATATGGTTTTCCCATCAGAGTAGTTGCACTCTGATAATCATCAGTTATTCATCACTAAGATTTCGAAATTTATCGCAAGCATATATAAAGAAAAAGAGAATAACTATTGTTATTATTCTCTTGTTATAGAAGGACAATTATGATATTTACTTTGTAGAAGTTTTACACATAAATTGTATATCATGTAGATTATTTTTTTTAATACAATTTCATTTTGCATTTTATTGAGATGACTCAATGCGATGTATGCGTAATAACAAGAAACTTTATAAACTAGTGTCGCTATTGATATATTCCTCATAAACCTTTAGCTTAGTACCATGTTTTCAGGTGATCAGAAATAAAAATTATCAGGTAAACATATATGAAATATAATTTTTATTATTATTTGCAAAAACAATCAAATAATAATTTCACTATTATAATTATATAATAATTTCACACCAAAGACAATTCAAGCATTTAAGAAAGATAAAATAATGTCAATAATTTTTCACCTATTTAGAATGAGGCTCAAGACTTGTATTGAAAAAAGATACAATAATGTCAACAATTTGAAATATTTCTAGAATGAGGTTTAAGACTAAAGACATGCCAAGTACTTCGAGAAAATAAAGTTATGTTAATAATTTGGAACTTCACTACAATGAGGCTGTAGATACCTTCAAAACTATACTTAATAAAGATGTGGTTCCAGAATTATTTCGTTATAAAAATTTTTCGATATTTAGTTCCTGACTTGTTCTTCTCATTTAGCACTAAAGTCCAGTGTGAAACTTGGTCTCAGTGCTGATTCAAAAAACGATATAGAGAAATTATTCTGGTACCGGTTGCAATTAAAATTCACGTCGCCACTGCAGATAGGTATATTATTAAGTGGTGATCCATTGAAAAAGCGGGTAAAAAGTATATATAAAAATTAAATGACAGCATTGAAAATGGTTGAAAACTGCATCAAATTCATAGATGATTTCAGCATAAACCCTACGAAAAGAAAAAGAGTTTTCTAGGTAGGGGCAACTCAACTATTTTAAATGAAGTTAATTTTAAAAATAGTTAATATAAAAGGCCTAATCTTTTTAAGAGATAACTTTTAATCTCATTTACTCACAATGTAAAAGTTGCAATTTATGCATGTATATATTTTCTACTCTTTATTTAATGATATATACACATCATAACGGTTACTTTATTCATATTTAAACCAAAAGAGTTTGTGTTTAAATAATAAAAATTAATTGAGTTAACTAACTTTATTTAGGTTCTATATATTAATTTAAGATGCGTATCAGTATGAATTATATTATATTAAGATATATCTACATCAATTTATTCACTATTAGTTGACTTCATGTTCCTATGATGTGTACATGTTCCTTTTGTGCTTTGTTTGTCCTAGTTTCAGCAACCTACTTCAGTATCCTTTACATTAGTTAATTTATGACTTCCAACTGCTTTTCAACGAATTTGTATCTTTTTTTTAAGAACACTTTTTTTTCAGCAAATAATGTTTTCTTTTAATCTTATCAAGATTTTTCTTATGAACCATTTTGTCCGGAAGTTTATCTTTGTTAATATTTGCTATTTTACTACTCATTTGTGAAATGTAAATAAAATCGAAATGAAACGCATACGAAAATAAATATTTATACTTAAAAGAAAAGTAAATACTCTTTTTCATAAAAACTAATTGAGCTACAAGATTTAATGCTTTCCTCTACTGATAACTAGCGCAAAATAGTCACAACTTACTCTGAAGTAATTGTGTTCATTTCAGCAAATATCTGATCTGTTATAGTTGTGCTTCAATTATTTTTAATCTAGAAAGATAAACAAAAATACTTAATACTCGTAGACTATGGAAATATGGAAGTAATAAGACCATTCACCGTTTTGCCAACTTTTAGTTGCGCCCATTTCAGCTTTGCGCCGATCGAAGCATATGACTATATGAGTATATGAGTATATGAGTATTCGTATGAATATGAAGTTGTTTGTGTAAAAACGCTAACTGCTGGTGGGTTTCAGCTCACATGAGCATGAGCTTGTCACAGTAAAGCACAGCATCCAACTGCTTAGTCAACTTGAAATTGGCACAGCAGTTCGGCTGCGCTTGGTTAATTTCTTCACAAACTAACAATATATATTTCTTCTCTTTTATTTGAAAAGATTCTGGGTTATACTAT
>NW_024034713.1:0-5165 GCF_002237135.1 Teleopsis dalmanni | reverse complement strand
TTTGCGACATTTGGTTAAGGAGCCCTAACTCTGAGTTTCAAATTTGGCAGGGTACGAGTTCGATTCCTGGTGTTCGCAGTATCAAAAAATTATTTGCGAATAATTAAATACAAATAATCCCAAGACCACTGATGATGGGTTTTTGGCAATACTCTAAACAGGTGTATGGTCAGCCAAAAATTCAAATAATTAAAATAATATAATAATATAATTAAAATAATATACTTTCCGAAAACCTCTTAATAAAAAACAAAATTATTAGAGGCAGTAGCAATTATGCTACAACCAAAACCAACCTAGATATGAAAGCTATGAAAAATGACTCAGTATATATATATCAATTTATAACTAAAAACAATGTCGAGTATATTTAAATCTAATATATATGAATGGCAAGGCGAATTTAAATTTGCCTTTAAGCATAAATATTATAAATTAAACTATTTTAATTTGGAGGCATTTCTGAGTGCAGTAAGTATGTGTGATTCTTCGAACATTTGATGAAATAAGTCAGACTTCTATTAAGGAGAACAGCAACTGCTCAGATTAGTAAAAAACACGCATGGCCTAAATTTTAATTATTAATTCAAGGTATATATAATATTCGTGGCTAACCAGACTAAGCAATAAAATGTTAATTGAACGCTTTAAATTATGCAAAGAATATATTATTTACTTAAAACCTCCTGCTGCGCTTCCGAATTAAGTTTTAACCCGGAGGCTTAAATCAAAATGAGTTTTACTAATTTGCTTCCATGCCTGGTATTTTGATGGATGCTTAATTTCCATATCCTGCTAAAAGCATAATGATTTTTAGTATCTGTAAACGTTACTGGAAGAATATCAGAAGCAGTTCTTAGTAACGCACGGTTTGCTCGTGAACTGTGCTTCAAAACAAGAAAAGAATTAAAAGCTGGTATCGTTGAAGCTTGAATACCCTTCACACATAGTTGTGAGTGAGACTGTGCTATAAAACAAATTTTCAATATTTAAGCATGGATTAAGCATATTTGGATTAAAATTAAACTTAAAAAAATATTTGAAATATTTATTTTAATATTATTTACTCAAGAATAAAAATTGATAATATATATATTATTAGGAAAAGATAATAAAAACATAATTTTCTTATAAGCACATATAGCATCTATTATAAAATCTGTAGAAATGGACTCTGCTTAAGCTAATCACACATTTAACAAAAAATTATTTTCATTTAGGGTGTGTAGGGTGTGTGGATAGATACGTCGCTTAAGATAAAGTAAATGCTTTGCGGCGAAAATATTTTTTCGATTTTATGAACAATGTTTGACAATGCAACTCTGAAAATTATTAGCTTTTTTGACAGTCAAAATTTTTTAAATAATTTTTTTTATCGGCCGTCTTTAGGTATTTCTTGAAGTTGAATTGAAATAAGCAATGTATTTGATTGAGTTTATTTATTTGAAATATAATGAAACAAAAATTGAATCAGAATTAAATGTAGTTATATGCCACAGTCAAAACCAGTGATAAAATGGGTGGCTGACTTCTAACGCACAACTACGTTAATTGATGAAGATCATTCTAAATGACCACTGAGACGAATTCATTAGATTATATAAATATTAGCAATTTATATAATTCACAAGACTTTAAATAATAAATATTCTTGTTGAGTTCGATATATTAAATTTATATGGGGTAATTCACACTTTTTCCAAAAGTGTTCGAAATCTTTTTTCAAAACTTCTGCATCTAAAATTTAATTTATATATGTTAATAACTGATGACTTGTATTCAAATAGCTTGAGAGACAAATAGAGAGAGAATAAGTTAATCACAAGCATATAAATTTTACAGCAGCTCAGATGTTTCAGTAACTGATTTAAAATTCACAGTTTCCGCAAAAAACCTAAAGAGAAATAAACTTAATCCATCCTGTTGAATTTTAGTAATATAAGAATTTCTGATACTTATAGATAAACAGCCCGACAAATTGTCGTACAAGTATTTCTCTGAAAACCTGTTTCTTCTGAAGACTAGTGTCGGATAATCGCAGTTGGAATACCTATTAGTTCACTTCTATTGCAAACTTCCACCTCTTTTATATTAAGTGCATAATTTATTGGAGTGGGTTCTTTTACACCGGAACTTCAGTAAGTGCTGAAGTATTCAAACAGTCCTTGTTAATCAGTTTTCAGGATCGGAACGTCGACTGGGAAGTTATACATGACGTTAGTGTCTTCCACCTATTATTAACTGGTTGAGAACAGTAGACACAAATATTTCTCTTGATGATATCCAATAAAATAAACAATGTGAAAAGTTTTTTATTGATATAATTTATTTTCAACTTTATAATAACTTACAATACTAATTATCTTGAATCTTAGAAACAATTTACATTATCAATTGGTCTAAAGTCCATATGTTTAAACTGTATAGCCTATTAAGTAATAACCTATCAATATATGTAGTAAACATCTATTCTATAACAATTATATAGCCAGAATTATAAAACAATTACTTTAAGCAAGTATAAAGAGATCAAACGTTTTTTTAAAGAAATTGTATATGCGTCGACTATAGCCTTAGCGAATCAAGAAACTATATTAGTAACTTTGGTTGAAATACAAATACTTATTTGATAATTGAACAATTTTGTTTAAAGAAGAAATAATCACCGTTAAAGTTGGAGCATACTTCTTAAGGATAATAGAAACAATCGAATATTTAATCACTCAAAAAGTAAAATTAATATGTCATCCATCATATAATATAGTTTTGGCTACTAATAATATCTTTACACCACTTATATTCCGAGAGTTGAAGCGTAGACTGTGTGAGCGACGATTTCTATATAAGAAGATATAATTGTTTTATTTAAAATCCATGTCTTTGAGACAAGATATTCGTAAGGAAAACTTGATAAAAATGTTAATGTCTTAAGTAAAAGTGAATTATATAGAAGATCTAAGTTTAATCCTCTACTCGACA
This sequence comes from Teleopsis dalmanni, assembly GCF_002237135.1. Taxonomy (NCBI): domain Eukaryota; kingdom Metazoa; phylum Arthropoda; class Insecta; order Diptera; family Diopsidae; genus Teleopsis; species Teleopsis dalmanni. The sequence continues at coordinate 2,186 of NW_024034713.1, read as the reverse complement.
GGCGAAAGTTTTTTTAATTGTCTAAATATTGAATTTGTCGGATACTTCTCGTATATAATAATTGCATCATTACCATCAGAAAATATGAAACTTTAAGGTAGAAAAAATATATGCATATTAGAAATATAAAAGTAGAATAAATTTAGTAGTATACATATATAAAACCTATTTGTTTGTTAATTTATTGAGATTTCAATCGGATATTTATTACAGTGTACTGCAATATCAGTGCACTGCAATCATTATGCTGTGAAATATAAAATATTTGAAATGTTCTTGATGGGACATCTTAAAGTACTGAATCCTTTAGAGATAATTCTTAATGGCTTGATGACACAGCTGGCAATAAGTCGCCGATAAGTTTACGTATGTTCGTTTTAGAGCGGAGGCATTGAAAATTTGAGATCGTCCTCATATAAATACATGACATATATATGCCATATAACAGTGTCTTATCAAAATATTGGAGAACCTCATGAAGTTAACGCTATCCACTATTGATATCAACGCAAAATTTTGAATATGCGTATTTTTGAACATATAATAGGGGTAATCACGCTTCGATGTAAGAGTAACAACAACAAAAATGCTTTCGAAATAACACGCTGCATTGTCACCATATTAGTCAAGGCTCTCTAAACGCAAAAATCATACCACATACTTGCCTCATTTCTGTGTCGTTACGAGTACCTCTCATACCTATGAGTGCACATATGCAAAGGCATTAACTTCGAACGTGTGTTTCTTCTGAAGAATTGATGTGGGCAGCACTGCGAAGAATGTGTTTAAATGCTGTCACATAAAATATTTTAGTTGTGCTTTTAATGCATTCAATACTTTGTAGATACTCGTACATTTGTCGAAAAGTGAGCTACGAAATTTGATATAATAGCTGAGAATATAAAAAAACTTGGCTTTTATTTAAGTAAGTGATCTAAATGTGCTAATCTCCAATTTCGGTTTTTAAAGAATTTTCGGTATAATAATGATTGTTATATTAATCTACTTTTTACATATGAAATTCAATAACTTAACTTAAAATTAATTGGTTTGACAACCGGTAATTTTCTTTAATCAATTAGTACATATAATTAAGTGTGTTCGTACTGTAGTGGAACTAAATACACTATTTCCCCATTACACACCTCTGTACACCAAAACGCGAATACCCTTAATATAGTAACATTATAATATATGATATACATATATCATAAATCGGTTCTTTTCACTGGTTTAATGATTTGTGATTGCGTATTTAATTGGATCACTTTATGCCAACATATCGACACATAATTATATATTTCTATAACGTAGTTCAAAACGTTACTTACAAATTTATGTTCACATATAATGAATTGCACAGGAAGTTTAGAATATTACCCTATTACTTATTATCTAGTTATTTTTAAGATATTATTAAGACATAACTGTGTACAACATAGTTTCATCAAGCTCAATTTAAGTGCTGCTATCTTCGCTCATTGACCAAGCAAGAAAAATGGACTCAGAGCATGAGTGCCCATTTGAAATTTAAAAATTCTTGAACTCTCAATGCATTTTAAGAAGAAAGCGAATATACTCTTCATGTGTTCGGCTATGAAGAGTAAAAAATATAATATAATATAATATAATATAATATAATATAATATAACATAATATAATATAATATAAAAATAATAAGAAATATAGAAATATAATATAATAAAAAATATAGTATAATATAATAAAAATCTAGTGATATAATATGATAACATGTATAGTAATATAATATAATAAACACTATAGTACTATGACATAATATAATATAATAAATAATATAATATAATAAAAAAAAATATTAAAATATAATAAAATAAAAAATAAAGAAATATAAAATAATAAGAAATATAGAAATATAATATAATAAAAAATATAGTATAATATAATAAAAATCTAGTGATATAATATGATAACATGTATAGTAATATAATATAATAAACACTATAGTACTATGACATAATATAATATAATAAATAATATAATATAATAAAAAAAAATATTAAAATATAATAAAATAAAAAATAAAGAAATATAAAATAATAAGAAATATAGAAATATAATATAATAAAAAATATAGTATAATATAATAAAAATCTAGTGATATAATATGATTACATGTATAGTAATATAATATAATAAACACTATA
>NW_024034712.1:0-5165 GCF_002237135.1 Teleopsis dalmanni | reverse complement strand
TTTAAAAACATATATTTATTTATTGCATCTTCTCTTAAAATGAGACTAACAATAAGTTGTAAAATCTTATAACTAATTACATAATGTTACAAATTTTTATTTTAACTATACATTGTATAAAATAAAATAAAATAAGTAAACCTTATATCACGAACCTCACTTAGATTAATAGGTTAAATTTCATTGGAGTGAATGTTAGGTGGTTTCTTAAGAAAGTGGTTCAACTTTAACAGATTACTAAAAAGAAAGGTGCGGTTTTTACTTCAAGCTGTTGAATATTAATTAACGGCTGGACGGTCAGCTCTTTTTAGGCGGGAAGCAATGGATAGAAGTGCGAGATTTCTTGCAAGGGATTAACATGCTCTGTCAGCCTTTTATTGTATTTTTTTCTTATATTGTCAAATTCAGCTTTAACTAGGGGAATTTGTAGATCTCGGTGTATACTTTCATTCCTAATATACCATGGGGCACCAGTGATAATTCTTATTATTTTTGACTGAGCTCTTTGTATAATTTCAATATTTGAAGCACTAGCATTGCCAAATAGCTGGAGACCATAAGTCCATATTGGTTTTATGATGCTGTTATACAAGAGTACTTTACACTCTAGGCACAGGGAAGATCTGCTGTTAATGAGCTAATGCAACTTAGAGGCTTGGAGCTTCATCTGAATTTTTTTGGCTTCAATCTGTTTGCGCTAAGTCAGTCGTCTGTCTAGGTGGATACCTAAGTACGTTATATTATCTGCTTGTGGTATGGGAATGTTGTTTAGTAAAATTGTTGGAGATGTACTCCGATTTAAGGTAAAAATGACGTGTCTACATTTTAGTTCGTTAATTTTAATTCGCCATTTTGACAACCATTTCTCCACCCGATATAAGTGAGATTGAAGTTGGTTTGAACCTAGCACAGCGTTTCTGTTTCGGCATAAAATTGCCGTATCATCGGCAAACGTTGTGGTGATAACTGAACTACTTATCGGGATATCAGATGTGTAAAGTACATACAATATAGGGCCAAGAACACTTCCTTGTGGAACGCCAGCTTCTATTGGGAAATTATTCGAAGTATTAGAAGTATAAGATTTGCATTTCACTTTAAAGCTTCTGTTATGCAGATACGATTCTAAAACTGAGTGGACATTTGGGTACATATGTATTTTCATATTAATTTTACAAATTTATAAACCTCGTTTTTATTGTAACTGGGTAAACCACAATGTCATCATATGTTAGCATTATATATGAGTATTGGCGGTAGTTCGCAATGCCGTTATATATTCAAAAGAATAATAACTCTTATTTCGGACGTAAACATTATTAAAAAAATAAAACCGACTAAATATTTAAAATAATAAACAACAAAATCGCGCTATCACATATATTAGCAAAATTCTAGATTAAGGTTTAATGCTATGTATCAGGTTTAATTTGTAAACTAATTAGCAACTGTTTTGTTTCTGCTTTGATAAATTGAAATTAAATCAGCTACAGTATTTATCCAAATCTTGCACTAATCATTTTGTCTAGAATTGTTTTTTCCTAACGATAAGACATATGATGCTCTACAATGATTTAATAGCTATTGACATCGTCTAAAATAACTTGAATATTGATAAATTAATACGTGGGTGGTTTTATAAGTCAGTGACTTTTTGAAGTTCCCACGTAGTTACTCCAAATGCAACAGTGCTGCCAATCTGTCCGCTGTAATCTACCAGTGGGCAACTTTTTAATTTTGAGCAAGCTACGTCGTTCAGTTCAAAGCATACCGTTCAAAGCATACAACCTCCCAAATTTTTACGAAAATGGAAAAAAGTGAATACTGGTAGATTATAACTGACGGCAGCACTGTTGCATTTGGAGTAACTGCGGGGGACATTCAAAAAGTCACTGACTTATCACCCTCGTAAATAATATTTATTTTTAGCATAACTAGTTTGTTTTTATTACTATTTTCTTAATTTAGAAATTTTTAGTTTTATGAAATGATTTGCTTCTTTTTTATATTTATTAGCTAATTCTTATAATCAAATATAAAATAGAATATATAGAATATATAACAAATGATTGAGAGATGTGTACTGTTTCTACGTTATTTTAAATATAACAAAATGTGGTATATTACATAAATACGAAACATAAAACAGCATCAATCTATTATCAGGATTATACGATATATACTGATAGTCACTGCAATCAAGAACTTCGAATGTATTTTATTAAACATACATATATGTATAATAGTCAAAGTAGTCACGATAATTAATTAATATAATTAACTGATTTTCTTAGAATTTAATAGTTAAGATTCATTTTTATAGAATTTAAAAATTAATAATTATATTGATAACAATAAAAAGATGGTTTTAAAAGTAACGAGAAATAGAATAAATTGTAATATGTTTAAATATTTTAACTTTTTAAGTTGATAATATCCTAATATTGATTTCAAAAGATCTTAAATTGAATTATGTTTTAAGGTTAATACATGTCCTTTTATATATATATTTTAAGAATATAATTATTAAGAATGTAATAAATATACTAAAAATATATGAAAGAAAGTAATTAATAATTATATTTATATTAGGAACTCATATTAATTATAACAACTTTTAGTTATATGTTCTCCAATAAGTTGACAGCTGCCACAAAACTCAAATAAACACGCAAATCATACAAATATTGAGTTATTTTAACACAAAGTAAAGCGTACAAGCGTTGGTAACTCTGGTTGCGAAATCAACACAACACACAAATTACTTTTGTCTCTGCATCTTCATTGCTGTTTTTAGGTTCAACTGAAAATTGTCGGTCGCGGTTGGACAAATTAGATAAATAATAATAGTGGTAAATAAAGAATTTATAATAAAGAGATTCCGTCACCTGTTTGTGTGTATTAAATCCGCTTAACTAGTTAAAAATATAATATAATTCACATAAAAGTATTGTGCAGTATTAAACACAACGAAGTGCTAGAAAAAGGTGATAAGAAATATAAATTGTGTTGATGTAGTAAATTTAAATAAAATTTTGCAAAATAAAATAAAAGCTGATAAAAAATAAATTGTGAAAAATATAAACCCTTATCCACCGGCGCAATTTTGTAAAAAAAACCGAAAAAATTATAAAAAGTAAAGATAACAGTTGCGATAAGAAAACGCTGATAAATAAAGTTATGTGAAGTTTTTTATTATTTGGGCATGTGTTTATGTATATAATACACAAAAACAAACAAAAAAAATATAATTTATATTAATTGTAGAGAAACGGAGTGAATTAATACTTAATTGTTGTTATGAGCTAACATGCTACAAAATTTAAGAATTTTGCTCTCCCGCAGTGTTTTTTCTTATTACTCAGAATAAGCATCAATATGTTATTTACCTAATTTTAAACAAAACACATGGAATACACAAGAAAAAACAAAATTGCTTTACCATCCCCCTGCACGATCCAGCATCTAACACTATTTTTTGTGTATCTTTTATATGTCATCATCCACCTTTTGATTGTCCGCTTTTCCTTAATATTTTCGAAATTTTATTTATGAATACAGGAATCTCATAAGTAGAGCCTTGGTCGTGCATATTATCATAAAAAGTATTAAAGTATGACAATGAAATTTTTCTTCATAATTTACTACAAATTATTATTAAAATTAACTGAACGTCTTTTGTTTGTCTTTGCGCAGTAACAGCTGCTTTATGTCCTTCATATTTTATAACAGCACTCAGCATTGGTTACATACGTACGTACGTACATAGTGGAAGACTTCAATGTTGCAATAGTTATTTTTCTTTTAAACTCACACGTATATGTTCTACTGTCAACAGGTGCAAATTTTACTGAAATAGTGCAAATCACTATGAACTAGTAATATAAGAACTTTTACAATTTATTATCATTATATTTTATAAATATTTAATCGCACAGAAAACTTACTTGACGAATTCTCATTATAAAGCAAAGAGTTTGGGTCTGAAGACTTAAATATGAGATTAAACAGATAATAATAGTAAAAAATTAACTAAATTTGACATATATTCTCCTCTAGAACGATATCAACTTTACAGAAAATTTTAATTATTCAAAATAGTAATATATATGTGAATTCAAGTTTACTTAGAGGAGCTAGTATATGTCAGGAATTCAAGCAGGACCTAAACCAAAAAAGCCAATATTTTTGCTTAAACAAAAACCAAAACAAATATATTGGTTTATTTAGATTTAGCCCTGAACGTGGTACACTTCTTTACATGTTTACTTACACGCATTCCTCTTCAATTGTTAATACTTCAATAAATGAAAGTTTAAGAAATATTTTCTTACTATGCTTTTCTAGAAAACTAAATAAAATTATAATTATCATGTCAAAAAAATACTAATTTGTAATTCATAAATAATATTCATTCGGAATTGAATTAAAAAAAAACCATTGTTTTTGCCGGAACGAAAATTTGGAACTAACCCGGAATATTTTTTTTAGATTAAATCGAAACGTTTCAGACCGTAACCCAAGTATATATTACTTTCGGAACCGTAATTATAAAGTATCGATTAACGTGCATATTAAAATGTGTCTTATGTCCTTTATGTTCTTGTGAAATCTATATACTAAGGGTATTCAAATGTAACACGTCAATCAGTCAATTGATATAATGACAAAATTTGAATATATAATTCCTAATAGATTGTAAAATTGAACTATCAAAGCAGCTGATTTTGTATTTACTTGTTTTGCACTAAATAAAAGCAAAAAAGACAAGAAAAAAAAAAAGTAAATTAAAATTTAAGGAAAACTCGGTAACAATAGAATATCACAAAAACAAATATATATACATACATCACTTTACCAAGTTACTCATACTATATAAATATATCTTTGCGCAATATCTGAATTAATTTCAAAAATAAAACTTCTAAAAACTCTTTTAGAAGCGTTTTTTAGATCTTCAAACTTCAGCTTTCGAAGTAAAATTATCTGTAAAATTGTAGTATTCTATGCGGAAATAGATGTAAACATATTACAATTCATGCGCTTAATCCACTTTTTAAATATTCAAATGCTGCTATCTATATTTATCTTTAAAATGTTACCTATTACATCTATTACAATATACATTGTGACCGAAAAGCTTTCGGAAATTCTCATTTAAAATT
>NW_024034711.1:0-5169 GCF_002237135.1 Teleopsis dalmanni | reverse complement strand
CAACACGCGGTGTTCCCAAGCGGTCCCCCATCTAAGTACTAACCGCGCCCGACGCTGCTTAATTTCGGTGATCGAACGAGAACCGATGTATTCAACGTGGTATGGTCGTTGGCAAAGAAAGTGTTTCAAAAAATCTACATCTACCAGTATTTTAATCTTATTCTTATTCTTATTCTTATTCTTATTCTTATTCTTATTCTTATTCTTATTCTTATTCTTATTCTTATTCTTATTCTTATTCTTATTCTTATTCTTATTCTTATTCTTATTCTTATTCTTATTCTTATTCTTATTCTTATTCTTATTCTTATTCTTATTCTTATTCTTATTCTTATTCTTATTCTTATTCTTATTCTTATTCTTATTCTTATTCTTATTCTTATTCTTATTCTTATTCTTATTCTTATTCTTATTCTTATTCTTATTCTTATTCTTATTCTTATTCTTATTCTTATTCTTATTCTTATTCTTATTCTTATTCTTATTCTTATTTATCTTATTCTTATTCTTATTCTTATTCTTATTCTTATTCTTATTCTTATTCTTATTCTTATTCTTATTCTTATTCTTATTCTTATTCTTATACGTACTACTTACTACGTACTATATATTATATGGAAAATGGAAAATGGAAAATAGAAAATACTCTAAAGCTATTTCCAAAGCTATTTTATTTTATTTTTCATTTCAATTTAAATAAAATAAAATAGAAAAGTTTCTTTTTTCTTCTTCTCTAGTGAAGTTAATATGAACAGAATAGAAAAATTAAACTAAAACTGTTATTGAACATATCCGTGTTTGTATTTTACATGCTTAATTATGTAGTACTATTGCCTGTAATATTAACTTCAATATTAACTTTAACTTTAATTTTATCTTTAAGGAAGAATAAAATTATTATATATACTTATATTTTTATTAAAAAATTTAACATATGAATGCTAGTGCTACTGCTAGTGCTAGTGCTAGTGCTGGTGCTAGTGCTAATAAATAGGCGCAATCAATAGATTGTTGTTTTATTAAATTTTATACAATGAAGACAAGGAATATAAGCAAAGCTTCTTAAATAGTAATTTTACTTGAAAAGTTTTCTAACATTTAAGGTTTTCATTTACGCTGGCACTCGTACTCACACTTGCACTCGCACTCACACTCGCATACATGCCTATTGTACATTTTATATGGAACTGAACAAAACTTGTGCTTACGGTGCATTGCGTATACGACACGATTACGATTTTCAAAATTCAAAATTCAAAATTCAAAATTAAAAATGATGCGAGTACACGTATACAGCAGAAATTAGTTAAATAATTGCGTTTTACATAAATAAATAATAGATAGGTGTATAAAAAAAAATATTATTATTTACAAAATAATATAAAAAAAATTAAAACCGGAAAAAAAAGGAAAAAAGTAAAAAAGTAAAAAAGTGTTGTGAAGCCAACAACACGCGGTGTTCCCAAGCGGTCCCCCATCTAAGTACTAACCGCGCCCGACGCTGCTTAATTTCAGTGAGCGGACGAAAACCGATGTATTCAACGTGGTATGATCGTTGGCAAAGAGTGTTCAAAAAATCTACATCTACCAGTATTTTAATCTTATTCTTATTCTTATTCTTATACGTACTACTTACTACGTACTATATATTATATGAAAAATGGAAAATGGAAAATAGAAAATACTCTAAAGCAATTTCCAAAGCTATTTTATTTTATTTTTCATTTCAATTTAAATAAAATAAAATAGAAAAGTTTCTTTTTTCTTCTTCTCTAGTGAAGTTAATATGAACAGAATAGGAAAATTAAACTAAAACTGTTATTGAGCATATCCGTGTTTGTATTTTACATGCTTAATTATGTAGTACTATTGCCTGTAATATTAACTTCAATATTAACTTTAACTTTAACTTAATCTTTAAGGAAGAATAAAATTTTATACATACTTATATTTTTATTAAAAAATTTAACATATGAATGCTAGTGCTACTGCTAGTGCTAGTGCTAGTGCTATTGCTAGTGCTAGTGCTAGTGCTAGTGCTAGTGCTAGTGCTAGTGCTAGTGCTAGTGCTAGTGCTAATAAATAGGCGCAATCAATAGATTGTTGTTTTATTAAATTTTATTCAATAAAGACAAGGAATATAAGCAAAGCTTCTTAATTAGTATTTTTACTTGAAAAGTTTTCTATCATTTAAGGTTTTCATTCACGCTGGCACTCGTACTCACACTTGCACTCGCACTCGCATACATGCCTATTGTACATTTTATATGGAACTGAACAAAACTTGTGCTTACGGTGCATAGCGTATACGACACGATTACGATTTTCAAAATTCAAAATTAAAAATGATGCGAGTACACCACGTATACAGCAGAAATTAGTTAAATAATTGCATTTTATATAAATAAATAATAGATATGTGATATAAATAAAAATATTATTAGTAACAAAATAAAATAAAAAAAAATTAAAACCGCAAAAAAAAGGAAAAAAGTAAAAAAGTGTTGTGAAGCCAACAACACGCGGTGTTCCCAAGCGGTCCCCCATCTAAGTACTAACCGCGCCCGACGCTGCTTAATTTCGGCGATCGGACGAGAACCGATGTATTCAACGTGGTATGGTCGTTGGCAAAGAAAGTGTTTCAAAAAATCTACATCTACCAGTATTTTAATCTTATTCTTATTCTTATTCTTATACGTACTACTTACTACGTACTATATATTATATGAAAAATGGAAAATGGAAAATAGAAAATACTCTAAAGCAATTTCCAAAGCTATTTTATTTTATTTTTCATTTCAATTTAAATAAAATAAAATAGAAAAGTTTCTTTTTTCTTCTTCTCTAGTGAAGTTAATATTAACAGAATAGGAAAATTAAACTAAAACTGTTATTGAGCATATCCGTGTTTGTATTTTACATGCTTAATTATGTAGTACTATTGCCTGTAATATTAACTTCAATATTAACTTTAACTTTAACTTAATCTTTAAGGAAGAATAAAATTTTATACATACTTATATTTTTATTAAAAAATTTAACATATGAATGCTAGTGCTACTGCTAGTGCTAGTGCTAGTGCTACTGCTAGTGCTAGTGCTAGTGCTAGTGCTAGTGCTAGTGCTAGTGCTAGTGCTAGTGCTAGTGCTAGTGCTAGTGCTAGTGCTAGTGCTATTGCTAGTGCTAGTGCTAGTGCTAGTGCTAGTGCTAGTGCTAGTGCTAGTGCTAGTGCTAGTGCTAGTGCTAATAAATAGGCGCAATCAATAGATTGTTGTTTTATTAAATTTTATTCAATAAGGACAAGGAATATAAGCAAAGCTTCTTAATTAGTAATTTTACTTGAAAAGTTTTCTATCATTTAAGGTTTTCATTCACGCTGGCACTCGTACTCACACTTGCACTCGCACTCGCATGCATGCCTATTGTACATTTTATATGGAACTGAACAAATCTTGAGCTTACGTGCATTTCGTATACGACACGATTACAATTTCAAAATTAAAAATGATGCGAATATACGTATACAGCAGAAATTAGTTAAATAATTGCATTTTATATAAATAAATAATAGATATGTGATATAAAGAAAAATATTATTAGTAACAAAATAAAATAAAAAAAAATTAAAACCGCAAAAAAAAGGAAAAAAGTGTTGTGGAGCCAACAACACGCGGTGTTCCCAAGCGGTCCCCCATCTAAGTACTAACCGCGCCCGACGCTGCTTAATTTCGGTGATCGGACGAGAACCGATGTATTCAACGTGGTATGGTCGTTGGCAAAGAAAGCGTTTCAAAAAATCTACATCTACCAGTATTTTAATCTTATTCTTATTCTTATTCTTATTCTTATTCTTATTCTTATACGTACTAGTTACTACGTACTATATATAATATGGAAAATGGAAAATGGAAAATAGAAAATACTCTAAAGCTATTTCCAAAGCTATTTTATTTTATTTTTCATTTCAATTTAAATAAAATAGAAAAGTTTCTTTTTTCTTCTTCTCTAGTGAAGTTAATAGAACAGAATAAGAAAAGATTAAACTAAAACTGTTATTGAACATATCCGTGTTTGTATTTTACATGCTTAATTATGTAGTACTATTGCCTGTAATATTAACTTCAATATTAACTTTAACTTTAATTTTATCTTTAAGGAAGAATAAAATTATTATATATACTTATATTTTTATTAAAAAATTTAACATATGAATGCTAGTGCTACTGCTAGTGCTAGTGCTAGTGCTGGTGCTAGTGCTAATAAATAGGCGCAATCAATAGATTGTTGTTTTATTAAATTTTATACAATGAAGACAAGGAATATAAGCAAAGCTTCTTAAATAGTAATTTTACTTGAAAAGTTTTCTAACATTTAAGGTTTTCATTTACGCTGGCACTCGTACTCACACTTGCACTCGCACTCACACTCGCATACATGCCTATTGTACATTTTATATGGAACTGAACAAAACTTGTGCTTACGGTGCATTGCGTATACGACACGATTACGATTTTCAAAATTCAAAATTCAAAATTCAAAATTAAAAATGATGCGAGTACACGTATACAGCAGAAATTAGTTAAATAATTGCGTTTTACATAAATAAATAATAGATAGGTGTATAAAAAAAAATATTATTATTTACAAAATAATATAAAAAAAATTAAAACCGGAAAAAAAAGGAAAAAAGTAAAAAAGTAAAAAAGTGTTGTGAAGCCAACAACACGCGGTGTTCCCAAGCGGTCCCCCATCTAAGTACTAACCGCGCCCGACGCTGCTTAATTTCAGTGAGCGGACGAGAAACGATGTATTCAACGTGGTATGGTCGTTGGCAAAGAAAGTGTTTCAAAAAATCTACATCTACCAGTATTTTAATCTTATTCTTATTCTTATTCTTATACGTACTACTTACTACGTACTATATATTATATGAAAAATGGAAAATAGAAAATACTCTAAAGCAATTTCCAAAGCTAAAATAAAATAGAAAAGTTTCTTTTTTCTTCTTCTCTAGTGAAGTTAATATGAACAGAATAGGAAAATTAAACTAAAACTGTTATTGAACATATCCGTGTTTGTATTTTACATGCTTAATTATGTAGTACTATTGCCTGTAATATTAACTTTAACTTTAACTTAATCTTTAAGGAAGAATAAAATTAACATACT
>NW_024034710.1:0-5171 GCF_002237135.1 Teleopsis dalmanni | reverse complement strand
GTAGTTAAACAAGAAAAAAATCAAAAATCGGAGATATAACCGATATTTTATACCGATATAATTCTTTCAAATTAAATACTGGGTACTATATACGCTCTGGATAAAAGGAACATTTTTTTGGTGAAACTGCGCTTAAACGTCATTTTGTGACCACACCCAGACATAAGGTTCTAGAATTAAATTTTTAAAACCATATTCGCCGATTAGTTTTTAAGACCAGTTACAAAAATGCAATAAAATAGAATATAAAATTATGTTAACAATATTAAAAAAACTATATATTCCAATTTGGGGTATAGTTTTAAGACCGTGAGAGCAAAACGCTAAACAATTATTATTAAACATGCCATGTTAAACAAAACATTATTATTATTTATATTTACAATTAAATACTCGTAAATATTCACACATGACCCTAAAAAATTGTAAGCTTATATTATTACCTTATTATTCTAAGCGAACCATCTTTAAAAGTGCCAGAACATGTAATAATCTGACCTTGGCCTTGTCGATCTAAATCAACAACACCTAAATCAAGAATTGGGGCAAGATTTGTTATATTCTCCACAGGAACAACATAAGTGCCACTTTCATTTGCATGGGATGCTAATTGTACTAATTGCGAGTCTCCATGTCTGGATCCAACAAATAAAAATCCATTGTCCAAATAAGTCAAACATTCCGGTATTGAAATTTCACCTACTTTGGGTAGTGATTAAATGTTTACGAACAATAACTAAAAACTTTCATATACCTAAAAGCTCCACTTTAATTTCCTTTACAACCGTTACTCCATTGCCATTATCACCTTGTTCCAAAAACAGCATAAATAATTGCCCATACATGTTTCCTAATAGAAAGCGGTGACCTCTATTATCTAAGCGAGCATAACAATTAATAACACTTTGCTGAAATAAAATACATTATAAATATCGCATCATCTTAATTTGATATTTAAATACCTTAAATGTTGAGGGAGCTATAGCGTGATAACTGCTACCATCATGATAAACTATAGATTCACGTCCAATTACAATGGCACCACCTATTCATGCGAGTAAATTATAACTTATAACATATAATATAATCAACAAAATTAAGTTCATTTGAGTTAAAATAACCAAACCTTTATTTTGGTCTAGCAGATTTTAAATTTTACTGTATATTACATTGTTTGTTTCAAACAAATATATTATATTTAAATCTGTAAGTCACTAAACAAACTTAAAAAATTGTTTTATTTTAACTCCATATATTATATATTTTTCATTAATAAATATGATATAAATAAATTATAAATTTTTACCAAGTGGAGTTGGAACTGGAATGATTAGTGTGGATTCCGTTTCAACATTATCCTGTTTCCAAGCAATTTTTGTAAATTCTTTTTCGCGAAGATTTATTTCATGTGTTTTAACATGTCTTCCATCGTTGTCTTTATGTATAACAATGATTGTGGGATTAACACAACCATATAAGAACTCCACATCATATACAGTTAACTCGTCCATTCTATTATAAAATTATAAATAAATACAATTATTAATAATATTTTCCCCATTATTTTTCTACACTTACCGTAAATTCGTTGCTTTTAACTCACTAGAACTGTGATCCAGTGGAACAATAGTAAATAATCCTTTGTATAAACACATACCAACTACCCGAGCCTTTGGATCAATAACTGCAATAACACCACCTTCAGCACTTATACCGACTGGATCAGAAACAGTTCCATCTGCTTTAGTATGAACTTTTATGACACCGTCTTCTTCAATGAATTCCAATATCATTACATTATACCGTTGAGTTAATATAAAAACTAAATCTTTTTTGCCTTCCTAAAGGAATTATAATTATAGTTATAGTTATTAAAATAACATAGTTTAAATTGAATAAATATTTTCAACTTACAGGGGGTCTAAAATGTCGCATAACAGCAATCTGTCCATTGATATTAACTTCCTTCAGTGGACGCAGCCCTTCCGGCGTAACTAAATCGATTTCTAATTGGCTATTTCTTGCAATGACCAAATTTAAGTCTGTCGGAGACGTGAAGTTTCCTGAAAAGCGCAAATAAAATTTAAATGTAGCAAATTTATACAAAAGAAGCACATTATGCATTGAATAATGGTTCTTGTGTTTAAGGTCACGTTTTCGAATTCATAAAATGTAGCATTTCATACCGGCTTTTGTAGGTATATTATATTCTATGTTTTTATTAGCACATTTTACACATTATAAGTTATTTATATAATAAGCACAATAATTTATTTAGTTAATCGTTTATTTCAGATATAATACAATGTGTTTAAATAAAAAAGTTTACTTACCGCATACACAAGCAATCACAGCCGTAGGATTCTGAGCCGTAACTACATAATGATGTGACATCTTTATGAACAAAAATGTTCAGCAATAGATTTTTATTGTAGAAAAATAGATTTACTTATTTATTAAATAATCAATTTACTGTCAACAGCAACAGATATTTTTAATTCGAGACCCGCTGCATGCAAAATATGCAATATACTATGAACTCTCACCGCCAACTGAACAAGCTGCCAACAATAAATATTACAAAAAGTGTTGCCATTGCATAAAATTTAAATATTTAAGTAAGTTTAAATAAAATACAAGTTATTCAGATTTTTGAGTTTTAAAACTCTATATCTACAAATTTTATATCTCACTAAACAATACAAGCAATTTAGTATATTACTTTAAAAAAGGTCCAAGATGTTACTGTTTTTTGTTGAATTTATATTGACACACATGATACATTAGCCGTAATTTTTTTTTTTTGACAGTTGTAAAAAAACATCATTAAGTCTGCTTGAAAAAAGTTGGCATCACGTTTAAGATATATTAAATGCTACTTTGTAATATATGTTTTCTATTGTGTTGTATACAATATAAATTATAAAACTTGTAAACACTGAAAATTAATTAATTTAAAGAAAATATTAATTGAATTAAACAAAATGAATTTTAAGCATGATATAGACGATACTACATATCTGCACACCAAGTATAAAGTTCAAGTATGCGTTTTTTTATATACTTTGAAACAAGGTATGCATATTTCATTTTAAATTATTTTCTACACCGTTCATAACAAAAGCGAAGCAAATACAGAGTGCGAAACAGTAATCGAAACTGAAGAAATTGAGATGATGATGATAGCAACATGTTGTTTATTTCATTATATTAAGATTTCATATTTCTTAGAATTAAACATAATTTTTTATTTTAATTCTTAAAACTAAAATTATTTCTAATTTAATTCTTTAAAATGTTCCATTTTAATATATTTATTCACAAAATAATTTTGTAAATATAAAAACTTATAAAATATTTTCAGCACAAAATAATTTTTAAAATATATGAACTATTTTAATAATTGTTTATAGCACTCTTATTCAAATTTGCTTATTTTAATAAAAATAAATGTCTACAACTTTTTCAATTATTTTTATATTTTTTTCCGCGATGTCTGCTCGTCCGACGCTCACCAAAATTCTTAAATTATGAGAAGTCTGCAGATTTCGACATACATAAACAGAGATGTGTGCGACTTTACAATATACAATGTTCAGCCGAAATATTGAATTTGCGATTGGGTAGCACGCATACTTGTCTTCAACACGTAAGCATGGTCTTATATCTTGCTTTACAGAGTAATGGCTAGCATTTATTTATTATTACTTAATTTATTTATTTATGTATTGTATCTATTAATTAAATCAAAATTTGTGGCAGCACCAAAAAATATAAATAAAAGAACTGTCAACAAGGCACAAAGGAGACAACAATAGCCGCAGTTCCCGCCAGTAGTAGTTTGGAAAAAGAAAAAGCAGCACGTGAATAAGACGTAAAAACATAAATCTTAACTTTAAGAATATTTTATAATAACTAAGTATAAGAAATAAATAAACTTATCCATTACCAATACGGAGTGTTAAATTAACTTATCCATTACCAATACGGAGTGTTAAATTCGAAATAAACCCCAACCTAACAAACCACTACATTGGTGACCAAGCCGACGTCGAATATATAAAAAAAAAATGGCTACTCAAGAGCAAAAGATAACCGAAGACACTAACCCAATCAATGAAAACGCAACAATCACTGCAATAAAGCTGCCGATGCCAACATTAATAAAAAACAACATTGACCTTTGGTTTATTCAGTTGGACTACTGGTTCCAAGTCAACAACATAAAGGGCGATACTCAAAAGTTTGGCACAGTTATCGCAGCATTGGATGGATCGCTGTTAGAACAAATTTATAACACAATACAGAATCCACCAGCAGCTCAGAAGTACGAAGCTATCAAGCAAGCAATAATAAAAAACTTTGCGGATAGTGAACAAAAACGCATACAAAAATTAGTTAGTGGTTTACAGCTTGGGGATAAAAAGCCATCCCATCTTTTAAGCGAATTGCAACGTATTAGTGGAAGCAAACAAGACGAACAATTACTGAAAGGGTTATGGTTACAACGTCTTCCTGTAGAAGTACAGACATGTCTAGCCACAATTCAAGTGGAACTACCTAAGATGGCGGAATTGGCAGACAACATAACCGAAACAATCCGTATAAACTCAACAATGCAAGGAACTTACGTCAATGCAGCTAACGTCCCTGCAGCAGCTCATATTCAACGTGATGCACAAATCGAACAACTTCAACGAGAAGTGACCAGACTGACGAAAATGGTCTCGAAATTATCAACCGAACACCGCTCAAGAACAAATCAACGTTCACGTTCAACATCCAGAAACCGGCAATGTCATGATGATAGTGAAGAAAAGACCAGTACAAATTGTTGGTATCATAGAACATATGGGTCAAATGCAAAAAATTGCAAGCAGCCATGCACATATGGCACAAAAAACTAAAACCGACTTCGTCTACGGCGGCAGAGGAAGTTGTAAACGAAACATCTACAAGACTGTTCGTCTATGACAATAAGACAAAAAAATCATTCCTAATAGACACGGGTGCAGATGTTTCACTTATTGCCGCCAAACAAAAAAATTCAAATACAAACAATAAGAACGAAAGAATACTCTACGCAGCAAATGGTTCTATGATCAAAACATTTGGAGAAATAGAGATAACTCTAGCTCTTGGCTTACGAAGAAATTTCACATGGCCATTTA
>NW_024034709.1:0-5173 GCF_002237135.1 Teleopsis dalmanni | reverse complement strand
ATTTTTGTTACACCTTCTACAAATTGTTTTATGTAGTCCTAAGTTTCTTTTTACTTATGGGTTCAATTTAAGTGCTGCATGGACGAATGCACTTAAAAACTTGTGAGCCAACCGGCCGTACTTTACTTTGCGTACTTTATGTATCTTTGCTGATACATTACAGCTCATAAGTAGTTATTCTGGAATACCATATTTTTATTAACAATCGTAAATATACTATTTTTATGTTTGTGAGGCTGTTGTGAACCGTGTTTTCGAGTCATACAGCAAATTGACTTGAACCGAGCGATTCCAAGAACGGCTAGAGATCTACATCTCGGACCCAGCAACGACCAAGTGCCGTTCGACCCATTCCAAAAGGACTTCATAGGCAGGTTCCAGCAGGTTACGACAACAACACAACAACAACAACTGCTACTTGAACCGAGTGCATATATTGTAACATACACGAGAAAGAATATCTTATTCATTTTATGGGTGTTTTTGTGTATTGTCTTAGAAGTTTTATTAGAAGTTATATAGCTTAAGTGTGATGATTTTATATTAACAGAGAGTAAGTAGTGAATGTTTGTTATGGGCTTGAAATCTACATGAATGACGGAGTGGACTGATTTACTCCTTTATTCTTACTATTATCAGTTTTTGGTTTAAATATGCATGTATAATTTGAAAGCCTTAATTCTTATGATATTCAATAAGCACTTTAACTTATTGAATATTGCTTATTGGTTATAGAGTAAGCACTTGAAACTTACTCTATATAAAGCAGAATTAGGTTTGACGGGAATCAAAGAATAGTTTTTATTGATTGATTACTTTCTTTATTGTTTCAATTTCTTTTATACAATTTTTGTGCAATAATTTTATTAATAATAATTATACCTCAGCAACAAATTAATTGGAACACTGTTAATAATGCAAAATGCAATGTTGCATATTTCACCGTTGCTCCAGTTAAGTTGTTGCCTCAGCTTAACATAAATATTCAAAATAAATTATTTCACAATTGCTAAATTGCTTAAAATATAAATTGAATGACACAATTTAACAATGTGAAATAATTTATTTATTACTTAATTTCTACCTTAACATTCTCCCCTCCGTTGAGTAGTATAATAATAACTCAACTACTTATACTTCCACAACGAGCTGTTGCCGTCTTGGGGTAGGTTGTGGATATGCTGTGGACTCAGATTGAGGTGAATCATCTTTTCGTCGGGTTTGTTTACACTTCTTCATAGATTTGTATATTATGTAAGTGCAACACAATGTCAGCAGTAAAATAGTTCCCACGTAACTAATTATATGGTGTGGTTGAGAAACTGGTTCGGCCTTAACTGGAAACTTATCCATAGCCTTTAACCTTTGATGTAACATGGATAGTTCTTTCAGTTGTGTCTCAAGATGATCGTCAGCCTTGTTGATGATTGTTTTTATTTCATTTGGTGTAGTTATGGATGCAAGCTGTTCTACATGAACAAATGATGAATGAACTACAGATGGCAACGAGTAATGACCTTGAATTGTAACTAGATTGTTTCTTATTGTACATTCTGGTCGTAAAGTTAGAATGCCCGATCCTTCTATTGTGACTTGATTTAATTGTGTTCCGCAAACAGATGACATCTCAGTTCTATTCACTGTAGCATATATCCATTGATTTGTTTGTTCCATTTTCGTCCAAACCATCTTATAACTGTGTTAATCTGCAGCTTGTTGTGGTTCGATTATTAAATAATTCTATCTCACACGTATGAGTTTCTGAGTATCTGCCTAGTTTTATATGCTTTCTAGAACAAATATACACCGCCTTGTTCGGAATTTGACAATTATCTAGCTCATTTTCTCGCAGGGGAATGTATTGATCTCGAAATGTGTTTACTGCTATAAACGAGACATCACTTTTGATTGTTAAAATGGTGTTGTTTATAACTGTTGGTATAGGTAATATTCTGAATAGTTCCATGTCATAGGAATCTATAAGTGGTACCTTAATAACAAATATGATTTGTTCCTTAGTTACTGCTCCAGATATTTCCATTATTCTGTAGAGTTGAACTAAATCATCTTGATTAACCGGAAATCGTCGAGATGGCGGAATATGACTTCTTATATGCTTAATCTCATTTTTTAGTTGTTGAGGTGATAACAATAGAGGACTTATTTTTCCGTGATGAGAGTCAATTAAAACATTTATAATTTCCGCTTGTATTCTTTGCAAATTAGCACCCATCAGTGTCAATTGTATTGCAATTGATATGAATATCTGCGTAATTTTAATTTGTTCGGTTTCATTGTCGATTCGATTTAGTACTTGGCTAATTTGATCTTGAAGTTGACCAAGTTGACTATTAACAGTTTCTTCATCACGTTTAAGTATATTTAATGTTGAATCTATTATGGAGGTGTGATTCTGCAGCAATCTAGCTAGGTGGTTATCATCTTCCTTTAGCTGATTTATTGTTTGTGACATATCCTCTGCATAATTTGAGTCCAGAACCCCAAATAAAGCCTTTGCCACATTTCCAACGAGGTTTATGGCTCCTCGTTTATCTCGTCTGTTGTTTAATAAAATCTTCTCCTGTAGGATATCATCTCTTGTATGCTCAAACGTACCTACGAGCGTGTGACAAGCCGAACCCTGCTGTAGTTTGATGCACAATTTATCTAGTGCAGAAATTCCATTAACGAATGTGTTATATTGGGTCTGTACCGGAGCTAATTCATAATAAACAACCATTTTCCATTCACCTGTTACCATCTGAACAGTACCCATATTTTCGAAGTAGAGACCAATACTTGAATTAAGCTGTGTTGTGGTTACAGGATTGCCCAATATAATTGGCAGAAAGAATAGTGTGAGAATGATTGCGAATAATGTTGTTTGTTGGGGCAACTTTATTTTCTTTGATGGAACTACCAAAGTATCTTCCTGGCTTATGTTTGAATGATGTTTTCGTTTTTCGTCTTTCTCTTCATCTTCTCGAAACAGTGGAGCAAGCCGATGAATAGGCCGTTTACAAATTCCTGCAACTGTCTTCACTTCCACTACTCGTACCATGCCATCATCGCCTCGAAACACTTTCGTAACCCGACCTAAGGGCCAGTTGAGTGGTGCTGTATTGTCTTCTTTAATTATGACCATCGTGTTTTCTTTGACATTGTTAACAGGAACCTTCCATTTATGTCGCTGTTGTAGTTCTGTTAAGTACTCAGCGTTCCATCTTTTCCAAAATTCCAGTCTCAAATGAGAAACCAATTTCCACCTGGTAAGTAGGTTGTGATTTGTCCCATGAACATTGGTGTCTATAGGTGCAGTGAGTGGTTCACCAATAAGGAAGTGACCTGGTGTCAATGCGGCAAGATCGTTTGGATCTGATGACATTGGTGTTAATGGTCTTGAGTTCAATATTGCTTCAATTTCCACAATGATCGTTTCCAACTCTTCATAGGTTAATGAAGCTGTTGATGTACTTCGAACTAAATGATATTTAGCTGATTTAACAGCTGCTTCCCAAAGACCGCCGAAATGTGGAGTTCGAGGTGGAATGAATTTAAATGTGATTAATTTATCACTGCATGTTTGAACTATTTTATTTTGAACAGAAGTTCTACGTAGCAGTTCGGATAATTCATTTAATTTATTGTTCGCACCAACAAAATTTGTAGCATTGTCACAATGCAGCGTCTTGCAATGTCCTCGTCGAGCTATGAACCTCTTCAGTGCACCAATAAATGCATCAGAAGTTAAGTCGCTCACCACTTCTAAATGGACTGCTTTTGTGGCAAAACAACAAAACACTGCTACATAAACCTTGTGTGGTCTTTTTCCTCTGATTTTGTAGTGAACCCAAAATGGTCCACAAAAATCTACTCCTGCATTGTAGAATGGCCTTGAAGGTTGAACTCTAGCTGGTGGTAGCTGACCCATTATTTGTTGAAATGTGGTTGGTCTGCTTCTTGTGCAGCGGACACAATGCTGAACCGTTGATCGAGCCATTATCTTTCCCTTGATGGGCCAAAATTGAAGTCGGATTTGTGACAATAATGCTTGTGCACCACAATGCATGTTTTTTCTATGAACATCAACGAAAACACTTTTCACAATTGGATCATTATATGGCAATACCATTGGATGTTTGGTATCATAAGCTATAAGTGATGATGAAAGTCGACCTCCGACTCTTAGAATTCCGTTACTATCTAAGAATGGACTTAAACTAGAGAGAGAACTAGTTTTGTGAACTGTTCCATTTGAGTGTAATTGCTGCACTTCTTCCCTGAAATCGCTTTGTTGTATTATACGTATGATTACTTGTAATGATGAGTTCAACTCGTCTGGACTTAATATTAAAGAGGTAGTGTGCCTGTTGTCTTTGCCTTTGGAGTATTTTACAAATCGTAGTGCGTATGCAATGATTCGTTGCAATCTTGCAAACGAGTTTCTATAATTGATCTTATAGATGAAATCTTCAGTAATGCTGGTGATTGCTGAAGTTACGATTGAAGGTTGTGTTGAGCGTTGCATTTCAAGCGCCCTCCTTTTGGTTTCAGAATGATCAGTTATAAGATGTTCCTGAGCAATTGGACCTGGCCATGATGATTCGCTTCCATATAAAAACAGTGGTCCAAAAAACCACATGTGACTGGAATGTAATTCCGTAGGTTGTAAACCCCTTGATAGGTGATCTGCTGGATTTAATTTGGACCTTACATGACGCCATTGGCTTGCATTAGATATTTCATGAATTCGTGCTACTCTATGTGCTACAAATGTTTGAAAAATATTTGAGTTAGAGTTGATCCAGTATAATACAACTTGTGAGTCTGTCCATAAAAAAGATTTGTGGTTATCGTATGCAAGATCTTGTTTAACCTTCGCTAACAGTTGGGCTCCCAGAAGTGCTGCACACAATTCTAATCGTGGAATTGTTTGCCTTTTTAATGGCGCTACTCTTGATTTTGAGCAAAGTAGCCGTACTATGATTGTACCTGTTTTCAGAATTGCTCTTACATAGATTGCTGCTCCGTATGCCTTTTCAGATGCATCTACAAAACAATGTAATTGAATATCTAATGGAAGTTCGTGGTTAAAAACATGTCTCGGAATGATCATATTATTAATTTCTTGCAGTCTTGACCGAAACTTAACCCATTCGGCTTCATATTCATG
>NW_024034708.1:0-5173 GCF_002237135.1 Teleopsis dalmanni | reverse complement strand
ATACTTTAATTGTTATTCGTTTTTTCATGAATTATTTGCAAATAATAATTACCAACAAAAACAAATTTTTTGTAGAAATTAAGAACACTTACACTGTCGTTAATTGAATAATTCGAAATAAAATGAAAGTGTAACAGAAGAGACAAGCAAAATAAAAAGAAGTGTTTAAAGTACCAAACTAACAATGGCAACACTGGAGCAGCAACACACACACACACACGCTCCATACATCGAGCTTAATTCGAAAATGACAATGAAAGTGTTGCCAATATGTCGACGCCAGATTGCCATCAACATAAACGGGTAAACAAGAATTTTCACTTCCAAACAATAAAATTAAAAAAAAAATAGAAATAAAATTAGAAAAAAAGCTAAGAAATAAAATATGAAATCAAATAATACTTATACAATGCGATACTCGTAAAATAGTAATTAAATGAGATTGCAAAAGAAATTTCTGTTAACTGCGCTGCGCTTAAATTGAGAAATCAAGAAAAAAAGAATTTAATTGAAAGAAAATTGTGAGATTTTAATTGCTTTGATTCATGACTACTAAATTTGTTTATTACATTTTAAATTTGTGAAATATAAAGTAAAAGGTGCCAACGTTTTCATATATTTTTAATGACAACTTTTAATTAGAATTGAAGAATATAAAAGACGTCACTTGTATTGTGCAAAAGAAATTATTTTTATTTTCAGTTGAGACACTTTTCTATAGTAAATTAATTGTAAATAAATTGTAAAAAAAAAATAATAAATAAATAATAAATTATAATAAAAAAGAATTATCAAGCAGAAATGTACGAGTATTGTAAACTACGCAAACTTGAGTTTTAATTAAAAGTACAAGTCCGCAAACAATTGTAAAAATCATTTTTAATTAAAAAAATTATTTTAATTAGCAAATTTATTGCAACGGAAAATATGCTCAGCCAGTAATCAAACAAATACATTAAAAATGTCAGCAATAAATCCAATAAACATACTCAATAATTACAATGTAAACACACCTAGTGAACATAAGAATTTTAAGTATAAGTATAAAGTATAAAATAAAGTATAAAAGTATAAGTATAAAATTTCATTAACAATTATTAATTTACTTTTAAAAATGAAAACTCAGTGCTATATGAATGGAACTACGGCTCTTAATTTGATTTATAAATACATTAATTATAGACATTGTAAATCATATTGCACTGTGTGTTTTATTCAAGCTATCCTTATATCCAAAAATTGAAGTAACATTTAAAAACTACAACTGCTGCCTTGAGGATGTAGAGTCTTTCTGTTATCTTGGAAGCATTATAACAATAATGGTGGAACAGTCGAGAACCGTATCAAGAAGGCAAAAAAAACGTTTGGTCACTTTAATAAAGTCTGGAGATTATCTCAGTTATCGCGCTGAACTAAAATACGAATATTTAACTCCAACATAAAATCTTGCCTCCTATATGGATATCAAGGCAGTACAAGTTTTCGTAAATCAGTCATTACGCAAAATTATTAAAGTACTTTGGTGAAATAGAATTCCAAATGAACGATTAACTCAACAAACACCTATAAGAACCGAAATTAAAAAAAAACAAATTGGACTGGGTCAGTCACACTTTGCGTAGACCGACTGGTGACATCAGAAGAATGGCGATTGAGTGGAACCCGATGGGTAGCAGAAGAAGAGACAGACTTGCATGCACTTGGAGAAGGCATATTGATGTGAAAATGTCACATATGCAGAAAAGCTGGGGAGAATTAAAGCTAATAGCCAACAATCGTACCGAGTGGAAGATCTTTGTTGCGGCCCTATGTACCTCCTAGGAGTTAGAGGATTCAATATATATATACATATATATTCAAAATAGTAAAAATAGAATATATATACCTAAATGTACGTGTTAATAAATAATCAAAAACATATAGATGAAAAAAAAAAGTAAATAAATTTAAAAAAAATGTATTTATTAAAAAACTATTCAAATAAAGGATATTAAAACTTCTGGAAAAATTATCTTTGCTTTATTTCTACTTTTTAACAATATAAAATATATTTGTGCCTCTACAGATTTAATAAATTCAATCGATCAATCAATCAATCAATTTATTTCTTGTTTTTGATTCTCTTACTTTTAAAAATTTGTTTATTTTATTCTTTTCTATTATTTTTGTTTACACTTTAAAAAGTTTTGTATACTAGTAAATATATATATATGGTATATAAAAATCAATCATTACAACATATTTCAGAAAATTTGTTTTTTGCATTAGGCAGTCGATTCCTAAAATCAGTGAAATCCATAAATATTTTTAATAAAATTTGATTTATATGCTCTTGCACTGCGAAGGATAAATAAATAAGGTCAATCTATTTGCCTTTGGTTATTAAATATTACAATTTCTATATTTATATACAATTTTACTTTATTTCCCAAGCGTAAATGCCTTGCCTCCGGCACTAACCAAACTTTGGCAAATAAATATAATCTTCTTAAAATGATTGGTAACAAAAATATTTAAAGTATGAAATATTTTGCATGATTTACATATCGAAGTAGTCACATCTTATTTACCATATAAGTATTTTATAGTATTTAAAAAATAAAATTAAATTAAAATCACTTTATTTATATAGCATTGTTGTGACTTAAATGTTTTTAGTATCCACAACAAAGGAAAACCGCATAAACCAACAAATCAAAATATATTAGTTACGTTTTCATATATTAATTTACCATATATAAAATATTTTTTATATAATTATTTTAAAATTTAATGACATTTGTTTTTAAGCATAGAAAAATATATTATAAATATATATCAATCGTTATTGAATAATATTATAAAAATTATAAATTATAAAGGCTTCTTTCCATTTTACAAATAAACTTAAAATTTTAACAATTAAAAAGGATTTTAAATGATAATTCGATCAGAACTTAGGAATAAATTTTAGATGAAAACTTTTTTTAATATTTTTTAAAGCCTAGAGACATGTTATAAAAATATTTTAAATGTTAAACCGATGGTAACCGGATCAGAAGAAGGCCATTAACACGATAAAAACACAAAGTTTGTGAGTAATTTAGATATTGTTAACAGATATCTAAAATATTGTTAACAGGTTGAATGAAATTGTGATAGACCATAAAGGATGCTAGAAAAGACAATATAATGAAAAAAACAAAATCTTCACGAAATATTTTTTCCTTAATGAAGGCTATATGCTTTTAATTTCATCCTAATTATAGGGCACAGATGCAATCTGTGGTTTTGATTACCCCTCATTATAAGCCTGATCATAGAGTTTATACTTATTCTCAACTTATTATTCTCTCTGCACTTGTCAAAATCAGCTCACTTCACTCACTGTACTTCCCACAGTGTTTGCACTTTGGCTGAACTTTGATGGTCCTGTAACTGATATCTACAGTTAATTAAATTTAGTATTGTATATGTTGAGCCTAACATCTATTACGTTTACCTTACATTACTGGAATGGGGTTTTCTGACCTTTATGGTCATCTAATAACTGGAATCCTCAGTATTTCTGCCGAAGATTTTAGTGATTTAAATTTTAACACTTTTGACTTTTTTGTTACTTTTGACTTTTGTTACTTGATTCGTTAGAGGAGACTCTAACAAATGATGAAAATAAAAAATAATTGCTAATGAAAAATTTATTTCACGATAAATCAATTAATTTCTGAACCAAAAGGTTATTATATATTAAAATAAAAATTTGAAAAAGTGCTAATAATAATAAAATCCATTAACCTTGACATTATTTATGATTGTTTTTATTAATTTTCTTTATATTTCTACACGAATATAAATGAAAGTTTTTATGTACAATCAGTAATTTTTTTTTTCTTTAATGCTATAATCCTGCTTAAGTCATTTTAATCCATTTTCATTTAATTAACTACAGTAAGGGAAAGCAATTCTCAACACAAATACAAATAATAAACATACAAACAAATAAATACATATATATATGTATTTATATATATTAGAGAAATGAAATTATTGGGGCTGCTATTACGATAATAAAGAAAGTTATTTAATTTCTTTATTTGCTTTCAAGAAATTTAATTAAATTAGCCAAACAAAACGCGCTAAAACGTAATTTATTTAGAACATCAAATGCGTTTAATTCAATCAATTTACCTGCCTGTTTAGTAGTGAATTGAAATGGTTGAAAGACAAAAATGTTGTATTTTATATTAACGTTAAAAAATTTCATTTAAATTATGTTAATAAATAGTAACTGAAGTCAAAACAAAAAGGTTTTTAACTAAAGTAAACGTTTAAACTGTCAGACGCATAAAAATTCGATGTTTTAAAGAGATTTGAAATCAATTTAAAATAATTGCGCCTTGAAGTATGCAAAGAAAAATTATTTTACATTTGTTTATGTTGCTTCCTGCTTCCTGCCGCCTTCTAACTTCCTTCCGGTGCTGCATTTGTGTTTTATACTATTCTATATATATATGTGTGTGAGTGTTTGTCAGTTGCGTGTTGTTTCTGTTTTATTTTATGAAATTGATTACAAAAATGTTAATGCAATATGCCAGCACCAGCCAATTCGTCGTATATCAGATTGTTCTAGATTCATTTTCAATCGCGTAATAATTTTAAAATCCTAGCATTTGCCACTCAAACAAAGTAGCAAAGATATTTTATGATATTTTTCTATGTAAAGAAAACGAAATTACTGTTAGCAAACGAAAGAGAAAGAGGGGGAGTGAGTGTGGCCTATTGGGTTATAATCAAATCATAGCATAAATACGTTTAAATTGTTGTTTTTTTCTAAAAAGTTTTAGATTTTGAATCCATTTTGTACTCGTCGTAAAATTAATTTTCGTACTGTACATTATGTGTCACTGTTGTGTATTGGAATTACGTAAATTACGTTACGTTATGCTTTAAATTGCGTTAAATAGAAATTTATTTGTATAGAAAATAAAACAAAAACACAATTTATCGCTAATTGGTTCAGCATATCAAGTGTGACTTCCATTCTAAACAGTCGATGCCGCCATTTAAAAACTTCCCTTCGTTCCTTCCTTCCTTCCATTCATTCCATCATTCCATCACTCCATCACGGGTACGGTACATTATGTTAACAGTGAGTTCTCAAGTCAAGTGTACTTAATTACTGTTAGTATTTGTA
>NW_024034707.1:0-5173 GCF_002237135.1 Teleopsis dalmanni | reverse complement strand
TTAATACATTACTACTATTATTGAAAAAGTATAAGAAACTATAAAAGACTTCTAAAATATTTTAATAAATACATTTATAAAAATTAATATATTACTACTATTATAAAAAGGATATAAGAGATTATAAAAGATATTTGTAATACCTCAACAAAGACATTTAGACAAACTAATATATTTCTAGTATTATTTGAAGAGTATAAGAGAATACAAAAGGTGTCTGTAATATCTCAATAAATATATTTAGACAAATTAATATAATGCAACTTTTATTATAAAACTCAAACAAAATAAATTTTTGTAGCATTAATTAATATACTTAGAGAAATGTATTAATTCAAGTTAAGTATGTATATACCTCAAGTGAGCTTTGTATACAAGGTCTAATCAACCAAGGTTATGTTAGGTTGGAGTTGTGGTCCTTTGCCCAAAGCCTACTTTAGCTCAAACAATCAACCAATCTAACTATATAAGTAAGTTTGTAATTAAAAGCAATTAATAACCTTCGACGAGAATTCTATTATAAATAGGAAAGAAGTAGATATTGAGGAAATCTTATAAGTTAAAAATTTCTTACCGGTTGTTTCCAAAACATCAGTCATGCTTAACATTTCCTGATAATCAAGACAATTGTATGGTTGTTCGAAAACTTTACTTGATTTAAATTATAGGTTAGACAATGACAGTTCTTTTTATGGAAAAAGGAGCACATAATTTCTTTAACAATTTAATATATTTGAAAAATATGTGTAAGAGAATATTTAAAAAAAAATATTTATATAATAAAAGTTATTCATTTTGAGTATGTTAAACACAGCATTTAATATTTAGGGTAGATGATCCAAAATCTACGATGTGTTTAGCTGTTATTGTACTCAAGAAATATATTTATTTATTCTATATAAAATTGAAGGAAGAAATTAATGTTAAGAAATCGCAGTTGTCTGCCAAATATGTCTCTGTATTAAAATTTTTTAAAGTGCCTTATATTTGGCATTTCTTTTATATAAAAAAAAAATAATTTAACTACATAAGAATTATATTTTTGAATTCAAAAAAGAATTTTTCATTCAAATGTAATTAAACTTTATAAGAATTATATGTGTTTTTAAATTAAGAATTATGGTAATTCAGCATTTAAAATCTATATTAAATTATAATTCGAGTATGCCATGTATTCTTTAAAGAGGTAGCTAGGCATGTCAATGTCCAAATTACTTGGGTTCCTGTACAAAGGTACGTCTCGGGTGGACGAACTCGTTGAGGCGGGCATTCTTTTCCCTAACATTCATTTTTTAGATATTGGCGTTCCATTTGCAATAGTTAAACTAGCAATCAAACAAAAATAACTGAGTATTGCTTAGGAAATTTGGGCGGATGAATTCAGCTATCAGATCTGTAGGTTAGCCTGGTTAAACTGGAAAACACATGCACCAGTCAGCTGCTTCAACTAGGACGTAACCTGCTCAGCACTACGGTATCATTGCTGATGGGTCACTGATGCTATGAAATTGTATCTACTATATAAGAACTTTTGGCAAGGTTGTGCTTCTGTGAATGAGTAAATAAAATAATTATCTGTAAAATGATTCTAAAATCGATCTGGATTTCTGGTATTAAACTTTAGGGAGCTGCACATACTTAAATGCGGAGATGTTGCAATGTTTTCAGTTTAAAGTTCTAAGAATGTATGTTACTCTGATATGTTGTTACTCTTGACTGCAGTATCGATTGTTGGACGAATTGATGCTACTGGTTTTAATAATAATAACCACGGTATGCTATTAACATTCAGTTATATTGAGACCTATAAGTGTGCACAGTAAGTCCAAGAATATCCACAGTAAATTTAATTAAGTCACTAATTGTACTTTTTTTAAGTTACTGTAATCTGTAAATATTGTTTATTGCTGTGTATTTGTTAACAGAATGCAATATAAATATGGATTATAAAAAAAACATGTACTAAAAAATCAAAGGTCCATATAGGTATGGAGTATGAATCAGTGATTTTATTTCAGTAGTAACAAACTAAATATTTTGATTAGGACTAGATAAAATTCAAACTTAAAGCCCAGTGAAGATTCATCTATAACATCGTCGTTCTTAATAGTACTAAAAATAAATTTATATAATTTTATGATTAAAGTAATATAGTAAAATAGAATAACATTTTTTCTGGTATTTAAAATACTTAAAATTATAAAATTGTTCAATTTTAAATTTGCGGTAGAATCAAAATAAAATTTGCATTTGCTTCGGGATTTATTTTTGTATATAAAATATATAGGAACGATAACACATTTTATAGCAGTCTATTTGCAATAAGACCGACAGTTGCACGAGTTAGAATCCGATTGGTTTCAAAAAACTTACATCCTTGGTACGCTTCTAACCTATACATTAGGTTGATATCTTGTCTTCTACATGGTATGATGAAAAGCAGTTCTACTACATCAGTGTAAGCATAGTAAATAAAAGCAGTCATAAGCTCTGGTTCCACTGAAGCCGTAATTATCACAATTAGATTTGGTGTTAAGTCTTCAATATCGTATTTTTTTAGCACACGGCCGAAATCGCTATTGTATAAGTTGTCCCGTACCTCAACTTGAGTCATATATTCTACTTGTTCCAGATTCATTTTTTTCCAGATTCAAAACGCAACGATCTTTAATTTGGGTTCTATTGTTTTACGTAAAAATTCGTGAAACATGAATTTCCAGTTGTTTTTTTCCCGAGAGCAAATTTAGAACATTTATAATGAATTTAAAAAAATATATGAATTTTAAATCGTAAGTAAATTTTTGGATTGATTGATTAAAAATTCAAAGTAAATTTTCAAAAATATATTAAATGTCATTAATGGAATAATATTTTTTTCTTGCCTTTTATAAAGATTTTATAAAGGAGCTAGGTACGGTTAGAAGTAGTTGCCTGAAATTATAATTTTAAGGTTAGTTATTTTAGTAATGATGAATTTCAATATATATATATTATATATATGAACTTCAATATATATATATCGATATTGAATATGTCTTTAATTAAATTAGTAATTTAAAATCTATACGTTGCAGATACAGATTTCAAAGTAGAATTTACGTTGACATATTTTAAAATTGTGAGGTAAAATTGTCTCAAATTGCCTCAAAACTGGATTGAAAGATTTCAAATGATAAATGATTTTTTAATAATTTCAAATGGGAAAAAGAACTTAATTATAGTATATAAATTTAAAGTAATATACATTAATCCTAATGAAACTTCATTTTAAGAGTCTTATTTCCGCAGAGACTCTTAAAGCTCTTTAAAATATCTTTTCTCGAAAACTCTTCAAAATAACTCTAAACGGAATTTATAGTTAGGGAATACGATTTCAAAACATTAACCTCATCGAACCTTCATTTTATAAAACATATTTTTGTTGTGGTCCTTCGGAAGGTCCTTAAAATAACCCTTTCGTAAAATTTTAAGTTGTAGAATACAAATTCAAAACATTCACCATAATAAACCTTCATTTCATAAATCATATATTTGTAGTGGTTTTTCGGAAGGTCTTCAAAATATCTCCTTACGAAATTGTTAGCTATAGAAATTAAATTATTACCATTAATCCCATCGAATCTTCATTTTATAAGTCCCATCTCTGTAGTGGACCTTCGGAAAGTCTTCAAAATATTCCTTTATATAATTTTTAGTTGTACCAAATAAATTCAAATCATTAGTTCTATCGAACATTCATTTTATGAATCTCAGCTCTGTAGTGGGTTTTTGAAAGGTCTTCAAAATATTCCTTTAAGGAATTTTTTGATATAGAAAATAAATTAATACCATTAATCCCATCGGACTTTCATTTTATGAGTCCCATCTCTGTAGTAGTCTTTCGGAAGATCTTTAAAATTTAAATCTTGATTTAAATTTAAATCTTGAAATTTAAATATTGAACCTTCATTTTACGAATCCCATCTCTGTAGTGGTTTTTCGAAAGACCATCAAAATGTTCCTTCAAGGAAGTTTTAGTTGTATAATACAAATTCAAAACATTAACCCCAACTAATTTTCATTTTATAAATCATTATTCATATTTATATTGTATTTTTTTTTCGGAAGATTTACAAGGTGTGACTTTATGATAGCCATTACCTCCTGCTTTTGCTGACAAACGAATGTTAGTATATTATATGTATAGGCAATACTATCGTTAACAATACAATGATTCACAAGTATTTCCGGAGAACAGGGTTTAGTATTTTATAAAAATATTTATAAATATTTTTGCGACTGATAAAATTATTAGTCACTTTAACCCACCAATACTCAATTATGTGAAAAATAGAATACCATCAAGTATATTTAAGAGAATATTTAGATATATTTGTAGTATTATTTTTTTTCTGAATCTTAACTTTGAATATTTAATCAATTTAAATAAATAACTTACTACTTAATGTCTATAATTTTATAAATTTATTATAAATATTTTTAGGTTGCTGTTGGCAGAAAATTAACTAAAAATTTAAGTTCCACTTAATTATATGTCAAACAACGAAACCCAAATCAAATATTTTCGTATTTTTAAGAAAATAAGATGAGTTTAGAGCAAATAAGAGAGATGACCCAACTTGAGATACGAAGTGAGTTCTATCGTGGTCCTTATGGTCGTATATTACAAAGATTTGAAATGGAGACTTTCGCACCGAATTTAATTATTATTATTACGGCTTCAGTTGAACCAGAACTTATGACAGTTTTTATATATTATACAAATATTGAAGTACTACAACCTTGCCTTATTGCACCGTGCAGACAAAAGGATGTCTATCTCTTATATGCGCTTGATTCTTTTCGTGGATCTTTGTTCTTCGAAACAAATCGTATTCAAACTGATGAAACTGTTCAAAACTTGGCTATCAGTTTGCTCTAAAATGTGTCGCCATTTAAATATACTCTATATATATATATAAAAATATGAATCTTGCAGCAAATGCACATTTTGTTTTTGTTCTACAACAAATTAAAAAATTCACAATTTTTCAAAAAAAATGTCTGGAACTTTATTGTTATGATTACTAGAGGCGATGGGACTTAAATCATATTGTACTTATTTCTGGAGAAATTCCTTTAAGTTAATTTGGAAAAATAAAAACAATTAATTAACTTATTAGTGTCTTTTATT
>NW_024034706.1:0-5176 GCF_002237135.1 Teleopsis dalmanni | reverse complement strand
CTTTCGTAAGCATATCACTAAAGAACAACTGCTTATTTTAAAAATAACATGTGAGACAACAGCACTGCTGTCTTATTTAGTCCAACCTTTTTGAAATTGCTTAAATAATAAGCAGCTAAAATCGTATGGTTGCCAACACTAAAAATTCGTCTATTGTCAACGATTTTTGGAGGTACATACGAAATTTCGTTATCTACCAACGAATGATTTCGTTAGTTATTCGTATTTCGTACAGGAAACTGTCTGATCAATTACCGGATAACAGACCCCAACGCACGCCAAGCCCGCAAAAAGTGTTCACCTAGAACATAACACTTTAATCACACAAGAGAGACAGCACAAAAATCACAATCAATAAGACTTTTTTGATTTAGAGCAAATAGTTAAATTTAACAATTTAATCAATCATAACCAGTCTATCGGATAATTGAACAATAGACCTTAATAAAGATAATCTGTGCATAAACACAAACAGTTTGCAGTCGAGAACAAGGTAAGAAACGCCTCTCACAATCGTTTTACGAACACCACAGCCATCGATAAATATAAAAAAATTTTTGCTTAATCAATTTTAAATTTTAAGTTTTGCAAAGAATAACAAAACCAACACCCGAAAAAAAAAATTCAAAATTAAGTTTTGCTTTTTTCAACCAGCCCTCCCAACTAACCACAACAACTAAAAACGCCACGATCAACTGAAACGACTCATCAACGCCAGCACCAGCAATCACTACACACCCAACCAAAACCAAATCCACGAATAAAGTAACGAAATTATATATTGTACATTCCAATGTTGCCACAGTCTATCTAACAATGTTTGAAACTTTCAAGAATTAAATTTAAATACATAAACAAATATTACATATTTATTTTTTTTCAATTATTTTACTAAAAGTAAAATAAAACAAACTTATATAAAAATAAATAAAAATAAATAAATAAAAATAAATAAATTTACTTATTTATAAATTTAAATTTTTAAATAATTAAAATAAAATTAAATAAACTTACTGTAAAAATATTGTAAATTTATTGTATGAGCGATTACGAAAAAGTTGTACGCCGGCACTCTCTAATTAGTGAAAATGGCCTAAATGGCTATATAACACTAAACACTGATGACTCTAAAATAATAAATAATTCCCCAAACAAACTTTTAGAAAATTCAAAAATCGAATCAAGCATAACAAAAATAGCTAGTGAAATCGCCATCGCTAACAAAATTAAATTAATAAATAATAAAAACGATAATATAAAACTTAGTTCACCAAATCAACACGAAACAATACTATCCAATACACGCAAAGAAACTAATATGAACACGCGGCAGGCGTCAAGCAATGCGACTTCGGGTCATCTAAAAGAGAAAAAGGCTAAATCAGTTCAGGTGAAAAATATACAACAACAAATTCAACTACTTCAACAACAGCTTCAAAAATTGTATAATGAAGAAAAAAATAACCTCCTCCAAAATAAAGGATCGAATCAAGCTGCAACCACCAGAAACGAAACCTCTGTTAACGACACTTGGACAGTAGTTAATAACCGTAAACGTCAACGCGATAGTCCAAGTAAAAATCATCAAGTAAGCCAAAAACAAACCAAGCTAGACTCATACTGGCTAAATGAACCCGTCAAACCAAACCGATACGCAGATCTCCAGGAAGATGACTCTGAAGAAACTGAAGAATCGTTAAAAAATAATGATACGGTTCCAAAATTAATGAAACCTCCACCTATATTTATTGATAAGGTACATTGCATCAAGCCTCTAATAGATGTGTTAAACGAACATGCGGCAAATCAATTCGATTTAAAAGTGCTAAATCCAAGTCAAGTAAGAGTTCAACCTTCTACATCTGACTCTTACGTAAGCATTGTAAAGCAGTTGGAGTTAAAAAACACTGAATTCTACACTTACAAACCAAAAACAGAGAGAAGCTTTAGGGTTGTATTGAAAAATTTGCATCATTCAACCGATATTGATGAAATCAAAAATGCACTTCTGGAGCATGAACATACGGCTGTAAACGTTTGGAACATTAAACGTAGAGGGTCAGGTGAACCTCTCCCCATGTTTATTATTGAACTTGCACCAAACCTAAACAATAAGGATATTTATTTGGTTAAGAAACTCTTGTATACTACAGTTACATTTGAACCACCTCACCCGAAACGGGAAATCCCTCAATGTGCAAACTGCCAACAGTATGGGCACACAAAAGGATACTGTCACCGCAAACCTAAATGCGTCAAGTGCGCTGGAAATCATGCTTCTGTAAATTGCGAAAGGAAAAGCAGATCCAATGATGTCAAATGTGTTCTATGTGAAGGAAATCATCCGGCCAACTACAAAGGATGTCAAATATACAAAAACCTGCAAAAAAAAATGTATCCCCAACTAAGACCTAGGGCGCCGGAAGTACAAATTCAAGAAAATCCTCTTCCTTCGCTAAACAAAAAACACATCACGACTTCTCATTCACCTGAAACATTCGCACAAATAGTGAAGTCAGACACCAATAGCGAAACAGAGGAGAAGCTTTCACCAAATCCAAATAATTTTGTGGAAGAATTCCGTGAGATGACATCACTGTTGAAGCAAATGATGCAACAAATCGTAGTAATGACAAATTTACTGATCAACTTGACGACTAAACAAAATTCTTGATTTAGTAGTAGTCATATGGAACGCTAATGGTCTATCAAAACATGCTATCGAAATAAAAGCATTTTTAAAATTAAAACAGGTCGACATAATGCTAGTATCAGAAACCCATTTCACGACGCGTAGTTTCTTTAAAATTCCGAACTACGAACTTTATCACACAATGCATCCCAGTGGTAAAGGAAATGGTGGCTCTGCGGTCCTCATAAGGAACTCGATAAAACATTATGAAGCAAAACCATATTGCAAGAATGAAATCCAGGCAACAAACATTGTTGTACAAACTAAAGAAGGCGACATGACTTTCTCATCACTCTACAGCCCACCGCGCCACAGTATCACGAAAGATATGTACATATCATTTTTTCAGCTGCTTGGACCTAGGTTCCTAGTAGGCGGAGATTTTAATGCTAAACACTTAAAATGGGGTTCCCGCCTAATATCTCCAAAAGGACGTCAACTCTTCGAAGCAATAATTGTACTCAACCTCCACACAATCTCAACAGGTGAACCCACATATTGGCCAACAGATAGAAGAAAAATACCTGACTTAATTGATTTTGCGGTATCAAAGGGGGTACGTATTGAAACAACTACCTGTAAGTCCAATTTCGACTTGTCATCTGACCACTCGCCAATAATAATCACTCTCAATGACTGCTGTGAAATTATGGAAAAATGTATTCTTCATAATAAAAACACTGACTGGAATAGTTACCGTCAACTAATTTCAATTGGTCTAAATACCGAAGTCAGGTTAAAAACTGAATCCGACGTAACTGAAGCAGTAGAGCATTTCAACTCTTGTGTCCAAATGTCTGCATGGGAATCAACTCCACCAATTTCTAAAAGTGTTAAGCAAGATTATCCATTTAACATTAGATACCTGATTAAAGAAAAGCGTAGGATGAGAAAACATTGGCAACAGTCGAGATTCCCTGCGGATAAAACTCGCTTAAACAAACTGTGTAAACTCGTTAAAGCCCTTCTTTTAAAGTATAACAATAATCGCACGTCGCTTTACCTTCAAAACCTAAGTGCTTCATGTGATACAAAATATTCCCTTTGGAAAGCCATAAAAAAGAACAACAGACCGATTGTCTATCAACCACCTATACGCAAAATCGACAACTCATGGGCAAAAAGCGATATTGAAAAAGCAGAAACATTTGCGTTACATTTGGACCAGGTCTTTAAATCAAATGATAACCAAAATATGCCTGATGTCATGAATCAACGGATTAATTTTCTACAAGAGCCTTATCAATTGGAACTTCCAATTAAAAGATATACTATTAATGAAGTTAGAGATGTAATAACAAAGTTAAAAGTAAAAAAAGCTCCAGGATACGATTTAATCACAGGCATGGCCTTGCAGCAGCTCCCACCAAAAGGATTTGTATTTCTCACTCATCTATTTAACGCTGTGATAATAAGGGGGTTTATTCCGCCACAGTGGAAGATAGCACAAATCTCTATGATACCGAAACCAGGGAAAAGCCCAGAAGACGTCAAATCATATCGGCCAATAAGTCTACTTCCGATCCTGTCAAAAGTTATGGAAATCCTGTTTCTAAAGCGCCTTACTCCGTTTATCCAACAAAACAGACTCATACCTGACCATCAATTCGGCTT
Organism: Teleopsis dalmanni; assembly: GCF_002237135.1. NCBI lineage: Eukaryota > Metazoa > Arthropoda > Insecta > Diptera > Diopsidae > Teleopsis > Teleopsis dalmanni. The sequence goes on along the minus strand of NW_024034706.1, from coordinate 870 downwards.
TCGCCAAAAACATAGCACAATAGAACAAATTCACAGACTTGTCAGACATATCCATAGTGCGATAGATGGTAAAAAATATTGCACTGCGGCATTTATAGATATTTCACAAGCGTTTGATCGAGTATGGCATGAGGGCCTCCTGTTCAAACTAAAACTGTATCTACCTCTAAATTTTTTCATATTTATAAAATCATACCTCTCGGCTAGGCACTTTTTCGTTAAGCATGGAAACGAAACTACAGTATTTCATGATATAGAAGCAGGAGTACCTCAAGGTAGCATAATGGGACCAATGCTTTATCTTTTATTTACTGCGGATCTTCCCCTTACCGATGAGAGTGTTATCGGTACATTTGCAGACGACACAGCTATTTTATCAGTTGACAGTGACCCAATCCGTGCTTCCACCAAACTTCAAACCTGCCTTGATAATGTTGCTCTCTGGATGATAAACTGGCGTATTAAACCGAATGAATCAAAATCTGTCCAGGTAACATTCACTACAAAACGTTCTACGTGCCTGCCGGTCTTAATAAACAATACTCAATTACCACAAGCTGTAGAAACAAAATACTTGGGCATACATCTGGATAGTAAGCTAACCTGGAAATCGCACATATTTAAAAAGCGTAAAGCCTTGGGTCTTAAATTACGAAACTTATTTTGGTTCCTCAGCCGAAATTCCAAACTGTCACTCGACAATAAGCTGCTTATATACAAATCTGTACTTAAACCTATATGGAGTTATGGGGCCCAATTATGGGGTACTACAGCAGACTCAAACCTGGCAATTATACAGCGCTTCCAATCTAAAACACTACGAATGATCACAAACGCACCTTGGTATATAACGAATGAACAGCTACATAA
>NW_024034705.1:0-5178 GCF_002237135.1 Teleopsis dalmanni | reverse complement strand
GGCTTGTATTCTTTCAAATTTCATTTCAGGAATTCCACTCACTTTTACTTCAATGCCTCATACCTTTTTCTAGTGAAATGTTTTATTCTTTTTTCTTTTGTGGCTTTTGGGTAAATTTAACCAAATTTTTCCGGTGTATTTTATGGTTTCATAAAAAAATGTTTGGTATTTTCATATTAAGAATTTTCTGGCTTATGTTTAAGAATAAATTTGGCTGGCGAAATTTTGCCAAGTTTAGCAGTATTTTTATATTCAAAAATGACTATGAAAAATATTTAGCATTATATTAATAACTACAGTAATAGATATTCTACACATTTTTAAATATATTTACATGGATATTTTCTATATTTATACATATATTTTCCATATAGAGATTTTTTCGAATAGTAATAAACTACACCAAAAATTAATTTTTTATATTATTTTAATTAATCGAATTTTTGGCTGACCATACAGCTGTTTTGGTTATTGCTAAATACCTATCATCAGTGGTCTTGGAAATAATTTATGTATTTAATTATTCGCAAACAATTTTTTGAGACTGCATGTACCAGAAATAGAACTCGTGGCCTGCCAAACATGAAGCTTAGAGTCAGCGCACCTTAACCAACTAACCCAAAGCTGTACTCTTTTATGCAAATTTTTCTGGAGTTTTGTTACTTTGCCATTTTCTATATATATATCTATATATACATATATAACGTGATTTACAGATTTTTTTGCGATTTCATGCGTATACATTTTTAAATTTTTGTTTTTATTTATTATTTTTGGATTTACATATTATTTTTTAGAATTTACATATATTTTTTATTATTGAAAAATTATAGCTCTATTATTAGGTTTTAAAGACACAAGATTTTACACCAAAGCAACAAACAGTCAGACTTGAAAGATCGAAGCAGTTTTACATTTGTCTCTGATGAGAAAAATTTCACCATCGCGTTTACTTAACTGAACAGACTGCCGAAAATTTGAGACCTCGACCGGTCATCCATAGTAATTTCCCATCTCATGTAATGGTATGGGCAGCTGTGAATGACGATGGGCGCTCTCCAATCGTTTTCATCGAGTCTGGTTTCAAAGTCAATACAATTTATTATTGGCAAAATAGTTTGTACGTCGCTTAAGAGGGTACGCAAACATTTCAATCGTAGAACATGAAGATTCCAACATGGATGGATGATACGGTACTGTCTCATAATATTCGTGTGAACTAAGAATGGTTGAAAAATCATGTTCCACACTTCATTTTGTCCACACAATGGTTTTCGAATTCTATAGATGCAAATCCGATGGATTATTCTATGTGAGCCATTTTAGAGAGCAAGGTAATTACTAAAAAATATGCCAGTATGAATACGTTAAAGAAAGCCATTGTATAGGAACGGCCAAAATACTGGAAAATCACATTTGTGAATCATACAACTCAATTTTTAACCGTGGCAATATCGAGCTAGAGTAAATGGATTCTGAAATTTTGATTATTTTCACAAATTGTTGTAATTTCAGTATAAAAGAATTTCACACAAAAAAGATACATGGTCGCTTGAATAGGTGAGATTTTAATCACCTAACCCTGTATATGCATACTCAAATCATAATAAAATAAGAGGAAGAGGTGGAAGAGACTCTAATTTATAATTTTTTATGTTATTATTTTTTTTTAATTGTAAATAAAGTGCTTCTTAGAAAAAACAATTTAATTGTAAAATTAAATACTTCAATCACTAATATTTATATATAACTTAAAATTAGAAGCACACACTTCCTTGATCATTAATGAATTAAATATTTAATTCAACATAAAATTTAAACAAAACTTACTTCCTTAGAGAACCAAATAATCTTGATTTAAAAATTTTAAAATTTAATTTAAACGCATTAATTTTATTAATAATTATGATAAAGTTATTAAACAGCATTTTACTTTTAATAATTAAAAATTAAAATATTTTGAATTCAGTGATTTCATTATCTGCCTATGGTCTGAACGTCATCGATTGTAGCTAATTATTTTTACTGAAGTATAGTGATAACCCCTCTTCTTTGTAAATTTTAATATTAACTGTTAATTAATTAAAAACTTACAGCTATTGTGCATTTTCATTTATTATCTGATATTGAATTAATGTGAATAAAACTTGTTGACTTAATTATACTTTCCTTTATATCCTTTATTATATTTATCTCGAAAGAAAACACTTCGAGTTTATTAAGATAAATTCACATTTGTTAATTGAATAATTAAGATTTATTCAGAAATACAAATCAGTTACAATACATCTATTTCTGATTGATGAATGTATGTGTTTACTTAATTAAAGTAATATTAAATGTTCACAAACAAAGATGTTTATAGTTTCTTAGATAATTAATGCAAATCTTATTATTTGTCTTAACTGATTTGTTTTAATTAAGGCTATTGTTATACAAATATGTTGTCAAAGATAATTAGTTTTCTTCTATAAATAAAATAAATACAGTTCATGATAAATAACAACTTTAAATTCGGTCAAAAATTTCTATTCCACAAATATTGATTGCATATTTTTAAAAGAATTTTCAAATAAAAATATGTTAATATATAATACAAAATATGTATATTAAATAATTTTATTATTTAATACACTGCACTATTATTTAATTATTGTAGATTCAATTTTATATTAAATGTTTCGTATACAAATGACGAAATAGGTTTACTTAGATATAAAATATATTGAGAGTTAATATAACCACAATAATAGTTAATATCTAAGCATAACAGAACAGCATAATAATATAAAAATAACTGATGATTTATAGTATATGAACACTATCTAATTTAGGCACTTGCTCATCTATATTAATGAGTGAACGTTCACATTATAATAATCTCATTTATGTAACTGCTAGAACTTTTATAAACTTCACATAGTAATATATCGCAGAAAAAAATTGAATATATCAATAATATATTAAATCATTTATATATATTTTATATATCAATTACATATACTTACTTACTTACAAATACTTACTTTCTTAATGTGTTCTTAATGTGTACATATTAAATACGACACATATTTCAAATTTTGGTAATTTTCTTTGTGGGAAATTTGTTTTTAAGGGTTGCATTCGAAATTTTTCGCATTAAATCAGTTGATTTATTTATAATCAGCTCATTTATATGAAAGCACTTTGTATGATAAATTATTCTCATTAATGGCTATTATGAGCAAAATCAGTGTGAATGTGCTATTATTCTGTGACATGATTTTGTAAATATTACAATCTATAATATAACGTTATGTATTATACAACAGAATATATATTAGAATATAATAGAAGTAAAATTAGAAGCAATTTATTTCTGTCAATTTAAAAAAGTTATCTGAATTTACTTATTATTTTAGGGTAGTTGTACAAGTATTTATATATAAAAGCATATGTTTGTCTAAAAATGTATTTTAATTTATTTATATTTTTATATTTGGATTAACAAAAATATATTATTTTACATGTATAAAAAAGTTTTCCGAATGCAAATACAAAATAAAAATTTTGTTTTTAAAATTTAAGTTCAATTTAAAGGCTCAGTTTTGTTAAAAGAGTAAGACCGATTAAAAAGTCCCTGAAATTGTGAGAGTTTCATAAAGTTTTTCTGCTTCATATGCTATATACATACGTACGAGTATAGTATTTACACATGATGTAGATGAAGCATGGAGAATATTAAAAATACAAAATAAATATATAAAAGAAAATTTTTCCATAAATATACATAAAGAAGCACTTCTAAAAGTGCTTAAACTGTTGGTAACCCAAAATGTTCCATTTGAATGTCATCAGGAATTTGTGTGATAAAAAGTGCTACATCATTAACTTTGTTCCCAGTTTGTTGTGCACTTCTAAAAGGGGATGTGATGTTAAATTGTGTATATTTGTAATGATATAACACAGTTTGAAGACAAAAAATAAATAAAATACTTGTATTGTCATGTTAGCTTGCACTTCTCATTTTCTATTTTTATGTCAATGGACCCAGATTGTGAGAAAACTACTAATTTAAGGACAAAACTTTGTTTAAGTTGAGAAGTAAACAAAAACTTTTTCCAATTTCGTTGTCAACAACTGTTATCTTTCACTCTGGAAGCAATTAGGATGTTGATTTCAATAAATGTTTGACATATTTAAAAATTGTTCGAAATACATTTGTCAAATTTTTGCTTAAAGCAATTTGTTTATTATACGCATTTAACACCATAATTACCGCACATGTGTGCAACCCAAAATTTTGTCAACTTTTATGTTTATAAATATTTAACATGTTATATATCTGTGCTTTTTGTTATCTCTTGGGATTTGTATTTAACTGTTAACACAATAATAATATAATATTTAAATTAAATTTTAATATAAAGTATAATACTAATTAGTTTGGGTTCACTTGTTATATGCTAATAGCTTTCGCTTAACGTAGTTAAAAATATGTGCGAACGATTAATTAATTTATTTTTTTTTAATGTATTTGATACAGTTTAAGGCATAACAAATTATTTATAAAGAAATGATAACAATGATAAAGTTATTGTATAAAAAAACCTTATTTTTTTCAGATTAATTATATTTTTAAAATACAATACAGTAAATGACGTTTCCAATTTTAAAATATGGAATAACTACCTTTCTTATGAGTTCAGATACTAAGCTAATTCAATTACGATATTTGGTTGTAATAGCCGGAATGTATTGTGATTCAGGGTTTATGCAATACGCAGTACTATAAAAGAGATGTCAGGGTCCAAACATTTTGTTCAACTAGCGAACACTAGGGATAGCCTCAGTTTGGGTGTGCATGTATAACTTTTTTTTTCTCATATTGTCTTGCTATAGCATTAAAGGTACGGCATAGGCCTGAAGATAGACTTACAAGCATATGAATTAGTCTGAACGCACGTTTAAAGATGAATTTGATATTTTTGTACAGCTACAACTTTATACTTTAATATTTATAAAGAGTACACACCACTCTTTTAACCGGGAATTGACAGTTATTCTATTTCTATTAGAACCAGTGTTGTTCTTAGTATATCTCATGTCGCTTCACTAATTAAAAAAATTTTTGAAATAGGGGACTGTTTGAAATTAAAATTACCTAACAACAACCTTTTTAAATTTTTTTTTTTTTTT
>NW_024034704.1:0-5179 GCF_002237135.1 Teleopsis dalmanni | reverse complement strand
TGGAAGTCATTTAAATACATATGCACTTACATACATAAAATTTTATTATCATAAAAAATAAATACTAATAAAATATTCACTAAATATTAAATTACTTTAAGACTTTTACTTGGGAGATCTAGTGTACAGGTCATAAATATTACAGTATAGACATAAGAACTTTTAATTGACTCTAACTGCAGTAATTAAAATTTATATTGCCATTTAACTAAGTTGAAAGTTGTGTTTATGAATAACACATCATCACGTTAAGATTTTTATTTCTAACTCGTACCTTCTGGGAAGTACCATTCATACATTCTGCTGCCCCTTTTCATTAAAAAAATATGGTTAATAATTTTTGGTCAAATCGTATTAGAATCTTTAATTATTCATTAAAGAGGAAAAGGTTCCATTTAAGGAAAAATGCTTTTAAAGTTTATTCTATGGTTATTTAAAGCACCACAAATTCTCCACACTAAATTACAGAGCAGAGCGTGAAATGGTGAAACTGTTGCATTCTGTGCTGGACAGGATGTAGACCACACGTTTTCGTATTTCGTGAATAGAGTCAAGTTGCTTTGTATTTTGTGCTTAACGATTTGATAAGAAATAAATTGCTTAAGTGCTCCACGAAATTAGTTATAAAATGAAATGGCAAATTTTAGTGGCTATTGTGGTAAGGCAACCTTATGTGTAGTGGTTGGTTTAATGGTCGTCCGGTTAGTTATTACTACTTGCTCGAAATAGCCTCAAGTAACTTCAACTTCATTGACGACGATTACATTAATATGAAGCGCTTAATTTCAGAAATGGCTATGACCGTAAAATGATTAATACAAAAAGCCTATAAAAAGTATTGCGAAGTGAGAGCAAAGAAAATATTTATTTATAGGCAATCATAATTTTCGTAAAGTTAAGACTTAATAAAGCAGTAAATAAGTTGAATTTGAAAATGAAATCCATTAAAATGTTATTAAATAAAGTAGATGATTTTTTTTATAGATGAATTTTCTTTCCAAATAATGTGTTAAATGTTTATTATATATATTTTAGCTATTTTTATTAGGCGTCACGATAAATTGCAATCAGAGTAGACCACTCTAGCTAAGTTCTCTTTTTATACCCTGTATGCTTTTATCATGTTTCAACTGCAGCTAAAATTACTTATATTAATGAAGTTAATATTTGATCGTTCACATTGGCATGAGTTGATTTACGCATTTGAAACAGCTTGTTAGTTTATACTTTATATGCAAAATATATGAAAAATATTTTATATTATGGTAACTTCTCTTGTGGGAAATGTATTTATGAGGGTTGCATACAAAATTTTTCGCATTAAATGAGTTGATTTATTTATAATGAGCTCTTTTATATGAAAGTGTAATGCGGCCCTATGCTCCTCCTTGAAGTTAAAGGAATTTATATATATATATTTATATGAAAGCACTCTATATTGTTAATTATCCTTATGTGCGACCTTAATCAGCAAGACTGCCTAAATGATACCAGTGAGAACATGGGATTAGTCTTCTTATAAATACTGGCTTTATTCAGGGTTAATATTTGTAGATTTTGTATTGAGGCATAACAACGCCACTCAAGTAGTAAGCGGTTTATTTGACAAGTGTAAGACAATTACAAAAAAAAAAATATATTACAATGTATTTTCAGTTTCTGATATCTATTTCACGCATTCAAAGTCGGAAAAGCGCAAGACTCAACCTCGAGTTACAGTCATTGTAAAGTAAACAAGCCAAATCCCTAGGTCTGCTCTGTTTAGCGAAAGTGACTTATTTTATATTATATGTTAAGAATTTCTTTGATAACCATAAAAGTCTACACCTTTAAACCAATAAACCTCTGTCAATTTTCCATCTTTTCAGACAGCTTTTTAAGAATTTAAATCGTTTAAAAAAGTTTACTCTGTGAAATTGGTAGAACCAGCATCTGTGGGTCGCACAAAATTAGAAGATTTGTTAAGATTTAAGAGAATTGTTTTCTAGAGATGATTGAAGAGGTCACGTTAGGCTTTTAATTATATTATAACAACTGTCAGGCCAAAATCATTCGAAATATTTATATGTTCGGAACATTGTTAAAAATAATAATAATATAATATTTCCTAAAATTTAGTAAGTTTTTTAAATAAAGAATTAGTAATATCATTTTGCAATATTCGTATAACTTTTCAAATTTTTATAAGAATACAATTATTGAAAACAAACCATACCTGTGAGGTTATACAATATATATTATAAGTAATTGCAATTATATTTTAGTATAAAAATGTTTACAGTTTAGTATCACGAAATATTTAAACAATGCACTTTATTTTATAAAATCTAAGAATTACAGAAAAAAAAAAGTGATTCACTAATTTCACAAAAGAAATTATTAGTCAGAGACAAATTTTATGATTCATAGTTTGAAATGAATGTGCATTTCATTTTACAAAAGAATTTGATATTAACTACCACTTTTTAGTTTAGTTAATACGGCACATATACAACTTAATCAATAGCTTTTTATTTTAAATCCAAAAACTAGCTTCTTGCGAATTCAATGCATAAACATTTATTATTTACTAAAATTTACTACACTCCTTTAAACCTATGTTGTTCACAATAAGTGACTAACTTTAAACCATATTCGAATATATTAAAATAACTTTACATCAGCGTAACTATAAAGCATTACCATATATACTTAAAAACTTCTTTAGTTAATGAGAATTATAAAACTACTTACATTGGCAAAAATTTGAGGACGCGGTGGAAATTGTGCTGGTAATCGCATCCCTTGAACCTGAGGTGGCGGAGCTGGACTATAGCGTGGTTGATGCATTTCTAAACGTGAATGTATAAGTTTGGTAAATGGTTATATCTGAAAAATATATAAAATAATTAATAATAGAAGCATTTGATGTATATTGCAATTTTTTAAGCCTTTAAAAAGCAAAACAAAGTGCAGTGCATTTTTTTTTGTTTGATTTGTAAAATTAATATTTATGGAAAATAATAAATAGAATCATCTAAAGAATTTCTACTTTTCAGAATTAAGTTTAAAGTTGGCGGTAGTAGTTTTCGATATACATCGGTTGTACCAAAATTTTTCAGAGTAAAATATGAATGCAGAAAATAAGAAATGAAAGGATCAAAAAAGATTGTCTTTTTAAACCATGTATATTTCAAGAAGTTCTCTACATTATTAGTACTTTATACGTGGACACCAGGAATCATTTGTTTTTTACTTTTGTAGTATTCCGTTAAAACTACAATCGTATGTATCTAAAATGCATTATGAGAATGGTACGTGTAAGTGGCAGTATTTGTTTTCTACTCCTATATATGTAAAAAATTATCTAGGTGTATGGATTTCAATGATTACTTAAAAGAAATGTCTGTTCCACCTATTGTTTTCATAATTCTTGGTGCTAATGATATCCTTTTTGTAAAGTATCTTAGTCTGCTTAAGTGTTTTTTGCAATATTACCACAAAAATTTTAAGCTACTTCTCAAATTAAAATACATGAAGAAAGAAAAGTAAGAAACCTCGATAAGAGAGAGATGAACTATGATGCATTACGCCTAAATGTTACAAAATAGTAGAGCCAAAAGTATGATGAAATTAACATTAGTAAACATAAATTTTTTGGAGCATTATCTTTATCGTTGCAAACGTATAGATGAATAAATATACATAAATATACGTATTGTTAAATGAATTGCAACGATCGTACTCTCGTTTTAACAGTAAGAGGAGGGAGTTCTCATAAAGTGGTTAATATGATAAAAAATATTACTCAACATATAAAACATATTAAATACTTTAGCGTACAAAAAAAAGTACTAGCTATTAGCACTAAAAAGTAAATTTGCTAACTAGCATATAACGAAAATGAAGAAAATAAATAACAGCTAAACTGTCTTTTAGGGAACTAAAAAAAATTATGCATAAGGAATTAATTTTACAAAAAAGTAACAGCTTATAGCACTAAAAAACGGCATAGAAGAAAAAAATTAAAAAATTTTGCAGAAAAAAGTCTTTAGAACTTAGTCTATTCACAAATAATATTTATAAACTTTCTCCATTCGTCTGTGTTTCTGGTAGTAAAACGTAGCTGGTTAAAAGATTTGTTTGTTTCTGTTGCCACTAATCTTCGCCAGGTGGTTTTGGGACGACCTCGTCTCCTTATTCCTTGTGGGTTCCATTCCATGAATGCGTAGGCAATTGCATCTGTCGGCTTTCTAAGTGTGTTTCCGAGCCAACTATATTTGCGTCTCTGCATTTTTTTATCTATTGGCTTTTGTTTGGTGCGCCATAGCTCTTCGTTGAAGACTCTTGCAGGCCACCATATGTTCAGAATACGCCGCATGCTTCTATTGACAAAGGATTGTAACTTCTGAGTCGAGATCCTCGTTAGCGAACATGTTTCGCACCCATCTAATAATGTCGATTTGACGCAGGCGTTGAATATTCTGATTTTAGTTTCAACGTTCCAGACTTTGTTAAGCGACTTTGTCGATGTCCTTTGACGTGCCACCATCGTTGTTGACTATGCTTCCCAGGTATTTGAGTTCCTGCACGTCTTCAATGTTATGAAGAACAGAAGGATGTACAAGAAGGATCGTATAGAAGGATGGGTGATTGATTGCTTGCTTTCGCTCTCATTGTTTTTGTCTTTGAGGCCTTAATTTTTACCATACAATACAAAAACACATGTTTTTAAAAAAAATTCTAGCTAACTTTACTAAAATGTAAAAAATAAATAAAAGCTAAATCTGTTAATAGCACTAATGATAAATAAGAAACTTTTACAATACTAAAAATACTAAAAATAATGTGAATAAGAACCTAAAAAATTCACAAAATAAAGTTCTACTTACAGCACTAAAAAAACGATGCTGAAGAAAATAAAACTTAAAAAAGTGTTAGCTTACTGCACTAAAATCATGGATTAAAATTTTCTGTAAAAAATCGACTCAAAAATTAGTGTCGAGTGGTTCGTATTTCCAGTCATTTTACACTTGATATAATGAATTTAATGAAAAAAAGTACTAATTAACTGCACTAAAGATATGGATTAAAAATGCCAATGAATTCTGGAAACTAGTAAACTGCAGCAGAACATCACCTCACAAAAAAAATAATATCGAGTGGGTTGTATTCCGTAACATTTACCATTTGATATAAT
>NW_024034703.1:0-5184 GCF_002237135.1 Teleopsis dalmanni | reverse complement strand
TTTTTTTTTTTTTTTTTTTTTTTAACGAGGTGTAAAGCATCGAAAGCCTAGTCAGTGCGAGACTTTAACTCACTAAAGTCACCCCGATGTCCGACGGTTAGCCCTCTCGGGATCACCGATTTGGTATTTCGTCAAGAGGCCGTCCAGAGCACGAAGCTCAAACGTCAGTTTTTGTCGTCATTTCATTACATCCATTATCGTTGCAGTGATACATGCACTGCAGCTGTTCTTCTTTCCTCTTCCTGCAGTCGCAAACGCCGCATAATTTGAGTTGCGAATGTTTTAACTGCCTTCCATTTAAAGCTACTTGAGCACATTTCGTGTACAATGCTGTTAGGAGATGGTAGATATCCTAGGGCTTCCACAAGTATTTCCCGTTCTTCATTAAACCGTTCGCAGCTAAAGGCTACATGTTCTGCACTTTCTACGATGTTGTGGCAGTTTGGGCAGTATGGACTATCTGACAGATGAAATCTGTAGAGATATTCTAAAAAGCCTCCGTGGCCGCTCAATATTTGAGTCAGATTATAGTCAATTTCACCATGTTTTCTTAACACCCATTCCTTAATGTTAGGTATAAGTGTATATGTCCAACGTCCCTTAGAGGACTGCTCCCATCTTTGCTGCCATTCTCTAAATGAATATGCGCGTTCGGCAGATTTTTGATCTATCGTAGGTGTTATGCCTTGCCTGCCATAAAGACGGCTTAACTCTTTTGCATGTATGTCAACTGGTATTTTTCCAGCAATGACGCAGATTGCATCATCAGAGACTGTTCTATAATCGCAGGCAACCCGTAACGCACTGCGTCTGTATATTTGTGCTACCAGACGTAGCTGATGCTTTTTTGCTGCTGCCCATATAGGAGCAGCATAAAATATAATAGAGTCCGTTACAGTAGATAAAAGACGCCTTCTTTCGCCCTGAGGACCACCTGTATTAGGAAGAATTCGCGTTAATGCACTATTCACTTCCGCTGCCTTAGAGCTTACTGCTGTAAGGTGCTGTTTGAAGCTCAGTCTTGCATCGATTATGACTCCAAGGTATTTTATTGCTTCTTGTGATAATATTTCATGCCCACCAATTATGATTTTCATCTTCTTTTTCTGCTTTCTTGCGGTTATCAGCACTGCTTCTGTTTTTTGCACCGCCAACTCCAGTCCTGCATTTTTAAGCCATCGTTGTACTCTTGCTGCTGCATCGTTACATTTTGCTTCTAAGTGATCAAGCTTTTTGTCAACCACCACTAGTGCGATGTCATCAGCGTATCCAACTATTGTCACTTTATCAGGAAGTCTTATTTTCAGGATTCCATCGTACATAGCGTTCCACAATGTGGGTCCAAGAACTGATCCTTGTGGAACCCCGCCAGTGACCTCATATTGTTTTCTACCTTTTTCTGTGTCATACTGCAGTATTCTATCGTTAAAGTAACTGCAAATAATGCGTACCAAATAATCCGGTACTTTCAGAGTTTTGAGTGCCAGTAGTATCTCAGACCAATTTGCTGAATTAAAAGCATTTTTAATGTCTAGCGTGATGACTGCACAGTATTTCATTGCAGTATATCCTCCGCTGGTAGCTTCCTTTGCAATATTTGTTACCGTTCTAATCGCATCTACCGTTGATCTAGCCCGCCGGAAACCGTACTGCTTATCAGAAAGGCCATTGGGACCTTCCAGATACTGCTGGAGACGTTCACTTATTATTCGTTCAAAAACCTTCCCTATTGTGTCCAACATACATAGAGGCCTATATGCAGATGGTTGGTTAGGCAGTTTTCCTGGTTTAAGCAACAGCACCAGTCGTTGCAACTTCCATCGCGTTGGAAAAATACCTTCAGTAAAACAGGTATTATATATATCCACGAATATGTGTGGTTTCGCTCGTACCGCAGCCTTAAGTAATACATTGGGGACTCCATCCGGCCCCGACGCCTTACCATCTTTTATACGACCCAATGTTTGCATCACTTCTTCTGATGTCACTGGTGGTATGTTGGTATTCCAATTCACCTGAAACACCTGATCGGTCATTTTCTCCTGTGGAGGAAAAAGTGCCAGAACAACTTCCTTCAATAGAATTGGGCATGTGGGCTGTGGGGACCTCGGTCCTTTTACTTTCTGCATGACGGTTTTGTAAGCCAGACCCCATGGATCTTCATCAGCACTATCTCGCATTTGCTTAAAGCATCGATTTTTGCTCTTTTCAATTGCTTTTTTAAGATCATGTTTTCGAATGCGATACTCTGCATATAGCTCATTGAAAGAAATATGTCGTCTAGCTCTTTGCGCTTTTCTTCGTGCTTTTATACAGGCTCTGCGAATATCAGCTATCTCGCTAGACCACCAATAAACTGGTTGTCGTTTGCCATTATATTTGCATCTTGGCATAGAAATATCACACGCAGTTTCCATTTGTATAGATATTTGTTCCGCCATATCTTCTGCTGTTGTTTTGGAAACTTGAGCATCCTCCCATACTATAGAAAAAGCTTCTGAATTGAAGGCTGATGTTTTCCATTTTTTCTGCCGCACACTTTTGTCTACTTGCTGGTTTACCGTGCTGCGTACTTCCAACATTATAGCCCTGTGGTCACTGTGAGTATAAATGGATTCCTCTACTTTCCATTTTGTGTTGTTTGCTGTGACGCGATCTGCAAAGGCCAAGTCAATTATTGATTTACCTCTGACGCAGTCGAATGTATAAACTCCAGGAGTATTCAGCAATACCAGATCCATTGCGGAAAATGTTTCCTCTATCAGTCTTCCTCTTGGGTTTGTGTAAGTACTGCCCCAAGTTGTTGACCAAGCGTTAAAATCTCCAGTAATGAGAATAGGACGCTTCCCTCTTAATTCTAGTTCCATTGCAACCATCATACGCTCAAAGTCTTCTAGAGACCATCTTGGTGGAGCATAGCAGCTCACCTGATACAGGCCTTCCATCTTCGCCCATGTATACCCTTTGTCTAGCATGAGCATCTTACTTTGGGGAATTTTTCCACCTACTATCCAAATCCCCGCTTGTCTCTCTGCATCTGTCAGCCAGTTATGCGACTCAATATTACCGTATGGTTCCGATATTAGAACTACATCTACATTATTTTCGGCTACTGTTTGCCGGAGAAGGTTTTGTGCAGCTTTACAGTGATTAATATTTATTTGTAATATTTTCATGTCTTTTTCCTATGCACTGCTTCTTGATATCGCGGACATTTTGCGCTGCCAGCCGCATGCGGTCCTTCACATAACACACATTTTTCAGTATTTGTACAGTTTGCAGCCTGGTGACCTTCCTTACCGCACCGTCTGCAGAGTTTCGTCCGATCCGGTGCTTTACAAGCGGCTGCTATGTGATCATACGCCCAACATTTGTAGCATCTTTTTGGCGATATAACCTCCGTTATTCGGCATCGAACCCATCCCACCTTAATGTGTCCAAGTGCTAACAACTTTTTGGCATCATCCGCAGGCAATGACACATATGCAGATTGTGTGCCTCCATAGGTGGTACGTTTACTCCTTATGGATGATTTGTCCGGTTTTTTTACCTGCGCTTGCTCGCCGATTGCATCAAGTAATTCTTCGTCTGTGTTCAGGTTTGTTATTAGGTCTCTGCACTGAATTGTAACGGTATGTGTTTTAAGGTTGACCGTTGCAATAGATTCCAAGGCTTTTTCAATAGCAGCGTGGTAATCGCTTGACCCTCCATCTTTGCTCCTCTTTAGTTCTATGAGAAGCCCTCCATTTTGAGTTGGCCGCATGGTTCTGACATTTTCGCTCAGAGCTTTGAGCTCTCCACTGTCTTTCACTTTCTTTAGTATGTCCGCATATGTTGTATCATCCACCTTTTTTTCTATAAGAATTGCATCCGCTTTAGGTCTTATATATCTTATCTTATTTTTGACTTTCGACGGTTTTTCTTTTTTCTCGACTTTTGTCCATTTGTCAGACGGCATCTGCAGAGAAACTGTGTCAGCTTTTGTTTTCATGGCAGTGGGCGTATTGCGTTCCTGCTCCGAGCCTTTAGGGCTTAAGTCCACTCTCTTTCTTTTTTTTGGTGGTGTTTCTATCGTTTCAGTCACTGTTGCTGGTAGCTTGCGTAACTGTTTTAGACCATCGGTTGGTCTGGATTTTCTTCTTTCGGAATCTAGCTCCGTACTAAGCTCCGTGTGGGTGCGTTTGATTATGCTGCACATTTTCCTGATATCACCGTGAACATTGCGGCGTGGTTCGACATATTGTATTAGTCCATCCATTTCTTTTCCTAAGCGTTCAATTAATTCACTTATGGTAAGTACGGACTCGCCTGTAGCCACTGCTGGTAATATCAGTCTGTGCTGCGATTTTTTGTTTCGCCGTGCTGTGGTGACATTTTCAGTGGGAGCGGTTTCTGATTCTCCATTGTTTGGTTGCAACTCTGTCATTGTTAGCGCACCTTTTGTCGTACAACTGCTCGGTGCTACTGTTTGTGAAGGGGACCTCTCACTCCCGGAGTTCCTCTTCGGTGGTTCTATTTGTGTTGTGTGCATTACTGTGCTATTTGTTTCTTCTTCGTTTTTATGTTCTGTATTATATATATTTATCATTTTATATGGGCCCCAACTCGCAGCCGCTATCTCCGCACGTGCATGTAGTTTCCGTAAGTCTTATGGTTATCTATGTAAACAGGGAGGCCATACGAGGGTTGACTCTGGTCCTTATGGGATCCAGAGTTCAGAGCCAGACTTCAATCCGAAATTAATAGGGAGTACTCTCAACCTAACCTACAAGGTCATCAACAAGATGACTACGCGCATTGAGCGCTATGTGAGACTTGCCAAGTTTTCGTGGGACGGAAGAGGCTACGGATCCTTCTGAGAGCCATTTTTGCAAGATTTCACTCCGCATACTCAGGTAACAGAGATTCGCAACCCCAGCCCATAACAAACTGTGATTTCAACCTTATTTTCCGGTATGCCATAATCAGGAACCTTACCGGTCTCGGTTCCGATGCCTAACCATAGGCTTGTACAATATTTTTCTACATTCCAACGGTGGTGCTTCAGAGCCATTTTAAGAATGGTAATAGGCGTTGTACACTTCCATCTCCCACGGTGGTGCATTAGCCGCCCCCAATAAAGAGACTGTCGCTGTGCACATTTAGTTCCCACGATGCCACCCCGGGGTGGGGGACGCTTACTGA
>NW_024034702.1:0-5184 GCF_002237135.1 Teleopsis dalmanni | reverse complement strand
AAATAAATTTTATTATTTATTATTATTATTATTTTATTATTATTATTTTATTATTATTATTTTATTATTATTATTTTATTATTATTATTTTATTATTATTATTTTATTATTATTATTTTATTATTATTATTATTTTATTATTATTATTAATTATTATTATTATTATTATTATTATTCCCCCTGCGGGATAGGGGTTAGAATATTCCCGTGGTAAGGCATGCCTGTCGTACGAGGCGACTAAAATCCAGCCATCGAGGGACACCCAAGTGTGCAGAGAGTGACTGCAGCTGTGCACCACCGAGGGACACGGACGAGTGCACTGTTTTAAGAGAAGGCAGCTGCACCAACGATGGAGTTCCTTCACGTCCAACATAAACACTATGTTAAGATGATGGCAAAAAACGCATGCCGAAACAGGCAATGCACATCAGCTATGAATTCAGGGTTCATACACCCATGGCATACTGGAAATAAACAACGATAACGATGACTTTGGGCTGGCGGATGTGGTATTCTGTTACCTGAGTATATGAGAGTGACATCTCATAGAAATGGCTTTCAGGTTAATGCTGCATCTTCCTCCGTCCTTTTAAAACTTGGCAAGTCTCCAAGTACGTTCGATGTTTCGTCACCGTTAAGTTGGTGGTATAGGCTCAGTTGAGAGTACTCCTGACCTGCGCCAGATTCTGGCTCTGAACACAATCTCCCATAAGGAATTGTGTCAACCCTCGCATGGCCTCCCTGCTTCGCATAGATAACCATGGGGATCGTTACGAGCGACTATACAACCGAACATCGATAGCGGCTAGGAGTTTGGACCCAAAAATCATGACAAATGAAAAAACAAATACACAAAATCTAACGGAAGCGCCATCGCAAGATGGCCCAGGGAAGTCCGCATCGGACAGTGGCACGCCAAACGTGCCATCACAAATGAAGGAGGTTCCCGTCTCACCGAGCGATGAATACATCCAAACCCTGAGAAGGGAAGAGGAGCAGACACTAGGAAAGTGTATAGCCGCCTTAATGAAGATAAAAAATGGCATAATGCGGCAAAAAAATGTCTCGCTAGATATTAAAGATGGCGTAAACGAACTGCAAACGCACTTCGAAAACATGGGCTACTATAGCCGATGCTGGATCAAGGCAGTGGCGAAAAAAGCACGAAGAGAAGCAAATGTGGTAGACACACCAAACGTGCATAGACAAAAGCGCATGGCGACAAGTCCTGCTGCGCAAAACACAGGAAATGAGAGCGCCAAAAAGAGCAGACAAGATAAGCCTGAGGAATGGCAAACCGTAAATCGGAAGAAGCTCAAAACCCCCAAAAAAAGAGAAATAAATGGGACGCCCATAACTACGAAAAGACCAGACAAAATAAATGTCGGTACAAAGAAAGCTGAAAAGAAAACTAAGCCAGAAGCAAAGAGACCCAGGCCCAATAAGGACAGAGGCCCAAAGACGGAAGCAGTCCTCATAAAACCGACGGGAAGTCAAACTTATGCGGACATTTTAAAGAACCTCCGTTCGAATGTCAAGCCGGATGACTCGAAAGTCAAAATTCGAGCAGTCCGCAAGACAATGTCGGGAGCTCTGCTATTAGAGCTTGACAAGGGGACCAAGGCAAGCTTAGAGTTCTGCGATGAAATAAGGAGTGCTTTGCAAGAAACGGCGGAGGTAACTGGTCTGATACCGAAAACCACCATAGAGATAAGAGATCTCGATGCGCTTACTACAACGACGGAAGTCGAAGAAGCGGTTAAACGACTCCTTCCAAGCGGAAGCGATCAGTTGAAGGTGACCGTCACCAAACCAAATAACAAAGAACTGGTCAGAGCTTACGTGCAATTACCCACCGTAGCAGCTGATAAGCTTCTCGAGACAGGCTCGATCATTATTGGATGGATCAGAGCAAAAAAGCGGACGCGCACCGAAACAAAGCGTTGCTTCAGGTGCCTTGGTGTAGGACATGTACAGAGAAATTGCAAGGGTCCAGATAGAACAAACCTCTGCATCAAATGTGGCGCACCTGGACACAAACTAAAGGAGTGCACAAACTCTCCGAAGTGCTGCGTCTGTACTGACGCTGGCCTCAAAACCGTCGATCACATTGCTGCATCTGGCAAATGTGCATCGGTAAAGGCCCAAAGATGATGAGATTTTTGCAAGCAAATATGCACCGAAGCAGGACAGCAGACGCCCTTATATCACAACTCATACATGAGCGGAACGCGGATGTTGTCATAATTAGCGAACAATATGGAGAAATCAGTTGCGGTACCTTCTTGGCTGACTGCAGTGGAACTGCAGCCATCTGGCTGCCATGCGCCGAGAAATTCTCTTTCTCAGCCAGTGGTGCCGGAGACGGACACGTTTGGGTTCGAAATCGCAACTTTACCTTAATGAGCTGCTATCTTACACCGAGCGACAGTATTGGCCAATTCCAGATGAAACTGGACGCAATCGAAGATTGCGTCCTCCAAATGGGTGAAACTTTATTATAGCAGGCGACTTCAATTCGAAGGCCATTGAATGGGGCATGATGACCACAAATCCCAGAGGTAGGCGAGTGCTTGACATGGCGGCCAGATTGGGACTTGTAGTCGCTAACAGGGGGATGTCGCCCACCTTTCGCAGACCAGGATGCGAAGGCACTATTCCAGACATCACGTTAGTGTCGGAGAAGATAGCTGGTACGCTAAAGGAATGGTCAGTTCTCGAGGACTACACGGGGAGCGATCACCAATACATCTGGTTCACCGTCGAGCCAGGCAATAGGCCAAATGGAAACCCCGGAAGGAGGTCTACTCGCAAATGGTCCACGAATAAACTCAATAGGGATATCTTTCTCGAAGTGTTCGATGATAGGATGAATAGAAACACTGGAGGAGGAGATGCCAGAAGCTTGGTCCGCCACACAATGCACAGCATAACACAGGCCTGCGATGCAGCAATGCCTAGAGTGGCAAAAAATCCCAGAAGAAAGGCAGCCTATTGGTGGACTGAAGAAATTGCCGAACTTCGAAGGGTCTGTCTCCAAATGCGGAGGAGAAGGACCAGGGCCAGAACACGTAGAGATGCCACGGCAGAAAGCGAAGCATTAAAGGCAGCTAGGAAGGCATTAAAGATCGCTATTTCCAAAAGTAAGAAAAGAAAATGGGAAGAGTTACGTGAAGACGTAAACAACGACCCTTGGAGACTTGGCTACAAGATCGTCATGCGAAAAATAGGTGCCTTGGCACCAGTTCCTGAATTGGAAGAAAATGTGATGGATAACATCGTAAATTCTCTTTTTCCGGATCATGAAATACGCAGAGACTGTGAAAGGGTACTCACCGATGATCCACCGCTTTTTACGGAAGAGGAACTTAAAACCGCAGCACGTTCTCTGAAGAATAACAAAGCCCCAGGACCGGACGGTGTCCCATCTGAGGCGATTAAGCTGATAGCAGACGACCGCCCACAATCCCTGCTCGAAATGTTTAACTCTTGTCTGAAGGAAGGCATTTTTCCAGAGCCCTGGAAAAAGCAGCAACTAACCCTAATTAGCAAAGGAAAGGGCAACCCCGAGATGCCAAATGCATACCGACCACTTTGTATGCTCGACACATCAGGGAAACTGCTGGAACGACTACTAAAACCGCGTATAGCAGCATCCATTGAGAGCGCTGGGGGACTATCCAGCAGACAGCACGATTTCCGGCCAGGAAAGTCCACCATTGGAGCTATCGCTGATGTGGCGGCAACCGTAGAAGCCGCACAATGTGGAAATGCTTACTCGAAGCGTATAGTACTTCTGGCGGCTCTAGACATTAGGAATGCGTTCAACAGCCTACAATGGACCGATGTGATCAACGCCCTTGAAGGACGCTTTAATACACCGATGTACTTGATGCGAATGATCCGCAGCTACCTTAGCGATAGAGAGCTTCTCTATCACACAAGCAGTGGTACAAAAATTAAGAAGATCACCTCCGGAGCAGCGCAGGGCTCCGTTCTTGGCCCTGATCTATGGAATGCGAGCTACGATGAAATATTCTCCATTGAAATGCCGGACAACGTACACCTAGTAGGCTTTGCCGATGATGTAGCAGCAGTCATCACAGCACGAAATGTAACCGAAGCACAGCTCAGACTAAATCAGGTCATGCTACGCACGATGGAATGGATGGATGACCGCGGTCTAAAGCTAGCAACTGAGAAGACAGAACTCATTATATTAACGAAGCAGCAAATACCCTTGGAAATTGAAATGCGGGTATGGAACTCTACCATTAAAACGTCCAAGGAAATGAAATATCTGGGCATCCAGCTGGACTCCAGGATGTCGTTTTGGGCCCAGATAAAACATGCAGGTGAAAAGGCTTCAAAGGCCTCAGCGTCCTTAAGCAAGCTAATGGCAAACGTTGGCGGCCCAACAGAAGACAAGCGAAAACTGCTAATGACAGTTGTGAACGCGATTCTACTCTACGGTTCTGAAGTATGGTCTAATGCATTACAGATTAACCAGAAGCGAAATGCGCTCGAAAAAATCCAGAGAACAGCGGCACTCAGGGTAGCATCTGCATACCGTACGGTTTCAGGTGCGGCGGTCCTTGTTATAAGCAGCTCAATACCCATCGACCTCATGGCCATGGAACGGAGGCAAGCATGGTTAAGCCGCCAAAGCAACGAAAACAGCAGCGTAGCCACAAATTATCGGGAACACACAATGATAGAGTGGCAAAGTCGGTGGACTAACGAAACTAGTGGTAGGTGGACTGCAAGACTAATCCCGGACTTAGTCGCCTGGACCACAAGGAAGTTCGGCGAGGTAAACTATTACCTGACACAATTCTTCTCCGGGCACGGGTACTTCGGCAAATATCTGTACCGGATGAATATTCGAGAGGAGCAGAGTTGCATCTATGGCGATGCTGATGTCGACGATGTAGAACACACGTTTTTTGAATGCAATCAATGGTTAATCGAGAGAACCAACCTGCAAGCACAGATAGGCGGCATTTGGACCCCGGAAAATGTAGTACCCTTACTACTAGCAAGTGAAAACAACTGGAACGTGGTGGCGAGGCACGTGGAGGCAGTACTTCGCGCAAAAAAGAGGCACCTGGACGCAGGTACAACAGCAGCGACGTAAGATTATATCTTACAATCAGGATGTGCATGACCTGAAGCAATACCTAG
>NW_024034701.1:0-5190 GCF_002237135.1 Teleopsis dalmanni | reverse complement strand
GGCATTATGTATCCACTCAATTGGCTAGTACTTGATATTTGAATATGCCAAACTGGAGACATGCCATTTGAAACTTGTTGCATATTGGTTTACATCGGTGCCTCTCGTGACGACATTATTTGTGACGACACCATCATCTGCGGATATGACCAACATGTTTGGTTATACGGAGGCTGCACTATTTTACTCGATACTTGATTACGGTCGATCTGTGGTTGCAGCACTTCTTTGTGGTACAAAATCTTTGTTACTATCGTATTATCGTGGTTGCGCATTACAAAAAAAAAACACAAAACGATTTCTTAATTTCGCGAAACTTGCCAGCAGAGCCTCAAGGCGCAGAATTTTTGCAGAACTCGTCAGCGAAGTCTCAACGTGTACAATTTTCACAGAACTTGCCAGCAGAGTCTCAATGTGCACAATTTTCGTAGTCCACTATGATTGATTCCATTTCCGAAAAAATATCACCCCGCCGTATGCTAGAGATATTTTCGTTCCAGTTTAACTTTAGTTCAATAAAACAACCTTTTAAATTTAAGAAGTATTTTGCTTATGTGTGTGTAAAGGTGTTGCCACGCATTGTTCATAAACAACCACTACACTTCTATGTTGACACTGTTTTCTTCTACTTCTTCTTTCGTACTCTTCTTTTTCTTTTATTTTTTATATGCCGTAGTGTTGCCAGCTAGTTCTTACTTGACACAAGTGTATCCAAGTATCTCTGAAGTACATTCTTTGTATATGTTTGAAGTCGCCTTTTCAATATCGTTTACATTTTGGTTGCCGTTATTTGTGCTTCTTGAGGCTTTGTAGGCAGCTCTTAGGTTTGAGGTGAATTGTATTACTGGTTGGGGGTCTTTACATTTGTTTATGTTGATTTTTCGCGGCCTTTTGTTATCGTTTTTTTTGACGGTTGCCAATTTTAATTTAAAGTTTATTCGACGCGGCAATGATCGCTTCCAATATTTGCTCCGCTTTTAGTTCTTACATCTAGGAGCGATGCCCGCTATAATAAATAAATAATGCTCCGTTTACAATAAAATTTCTGTGATAGCCTAGCTCAAGCAGCCTCTGCTCATTGCCTTTTTGGGTACCAGTTCCATACTTTCATAAGAAAGACAACCTTACTTGGGCGGATGTTTTGTTCCTCTTTGCTTGAATATAAAAGGACTCTTTCATTTTCAGATAGTTCACCATATCTGTCCCACAGACTTTCTTGTGCTGAATTTTATATATCAACTTTGAACTGTATTCATTTGAGGTTTGTAATTCCGTGTTCCGATGTATAACTCTGCCTTTATTCCTAATCTTATCTAGTTTTGGTTTTTCGAATCTTTTCGGTTTCATTCATAAATGTACAGAGCAGAACTTCACAGTAATATCGAAAACTTTATGTTTTCCTTTGGCTGTCATAACTTCGGCTTCTCGGACTAATTTTTCGCTCTTCCTCGTCTTTTTATCTGTTTTGTAAACTTTGCAATATAAAGGTGTAGCATTATTTCCTTTTTTGATATTTTAGTTTTAACTTGTTGTCAAAATGTCGCACTGAGCCATTCTCTATTACCTCTTGCTGAATTTTAAAGTACTGGTTTAGTTGCTGTCCACATAAT
The DNA here is from genome assembly GCF_002237135.1 of Teleopsis dalmanni. Lineage (NCBI taxonomy): Eukaryota > Metazoa > Arthropoda > Insecta > Diptera > Diopsidae > Teleopsis > Teleopsis dalmanni. The sequence continues at coordinate 3,580 of NW_024034701.1, read as the reverse complement.
TTTCTGTAACTTTCAGTGTATAAAAATTGAAACATCAATCAGCAGATTATGATTAAAGCATGGTTTTTATAAAAGTTCAGCATTTTAATTTTTCTGTCTCATACCGTGTTTTCCCCTCACGTGTTCTATTTCTGTGTTATCGTTTCCAATACGTGGTAGGCATCTTGACGTGGTGTAGGGGTTTAGCTACAGGCAAGCTTGCTGACAGGACCCGCTGACAACTCAGTGGACGGGAAATCCGATGTCGGTTTGGCTCATAATTGCAACAAAGCACTACCAGTAGTCGTGTTGTCCTGCAGTCCATATGCATGTATGAATTAATGTTGTGGGTATATGTTGTGATAAGGTATATATATGTTTCCATATATATGTTCTATGTGTTCTATGTGTATATATATGATGTGAATGTAGTTAGAGTTAATGTAAGTATAAGGGTGAGTGTGAAGTAAGTGTAAAGGTGTCAGAGTAAACTGTATATCACCCTAATCCAGAATAACACGTGTCCATCGGATTGATGTTTGCAGTCGGGGTCAACAGATTGTATTCTAGCGTGCATCTAACTGATAACTGCTCGCCTCAGTGAGTAACTGTGGGCTTACCGTGTTAGAGGGGGCTATGACACGGCGGACATGCCTTTCCCCCACTCTCGTGGGTGTTTATGGAGAATTTAAATTAATTAAACAAACTAGCAGGATCTCATGCTGCAACTCAACTGGCGAACCAGGCGGAATCTCATATCCGAAATACTGAACGCCAGGCTTTAACTGCTACATGGAGACTACAAGAACGTAAGGAAGGCAAAGGATCAAAGGAAACGAAACTTGGTCCAGCGATTTCAGCAATAACTGCAACTTCAGCAGGTTAAAAACAAAAGGAAGGTTATAAAGTTGTGGGCTCTAAAGATGCTTCGGCACCTTAGGAGGCCATCCCACAACCTTAGATCAGTACTGGACAAACATCAGGGCTAACTAACTCTTTCGGTGATGTAAGGAAATTAACAGGTCTGAGTGGCGCAGGTATCAAATGGTACCTGTGGTATCCCAAAAAGGGCTTAAAGCCCGAAGAGGTAAGATAAGTCCAACGCAAGGTAATACTGCAAAGAGGAGCAGGGTTGACACTAAGGCACAACCCAAACCTGTGGCTAGTACAGCAAAAACTACTGTACCCTCCTTTGTGCCCAGGAGAACAGTAGGTGCTGGAGTCAGCTACTCAAACATTGCCAAGGGTATAAGATTCTTCTACTCAGTAGAAGAATGCAAGGCAATTCTTCCTACTCTGTACCCAGAATTCATTCTCACCCAGGAAGAGCAAGAAAGAGTAGAAGACCTCTTATTGGAGGAAATGTATAAGGGCTGGAAAGCGAAACTCAAGTTTGAAAGCATCCACTTTTGATCAAGTGTTATACTGGTAAATTGTGCGAGCAAAGTAACGGCTGACTGGGTCAGTGAAGTAATACCACACCATAAAAATTGGGAAAGTACTCAGCTGACCACGTGCACCGGGGAAAACATGCCCGGTGTTCACCTTATGACAGCTTATCTCACTAGGGCAGCAGGCTTCGAAAACGATAAACTGCTGAAGCTGATGGTAACACAGAATGAAGGACTCCACAAACATTTGTGGAGAATATATGAAAGTAAGGAGATGAAGAATGAGAGGCTGCTAACGATTAAGATCGACGATTAATCGTTAGACACTATAAGAGCGGCAAACAGTAGAATCGCGTACAGGTTCAGCTCTATCCCTGTTCACCTTCAAAAGAGCAGGACGGGTAAAGACATCGTAGCAACTGAGGATAACGAATTATCACCGATTCCGAGGGCAGAAATACCGGAGGTTGTGGTAAGAAGTATTGAAACAGAGGCTATAAGGAGCGAACAAGTTGAGGAAATCAATATCCTATCTCATGAAAATGAGGACATAGATGACCTCGACATGACGCTGCTAAACTTGACGGAAACAGAAGATTCGGACCGAATCTCTCTATTGGATATCGATGATGTCCCACTGACAGAGAAGAAAACCAAGTCCTAAATAACATCTGGTCATAGAAAAATGTAAAAATAGCTCAAATAAATCTACACCATGCGAAAGCTGCCTCGGTAGTTATCGTGAGAGCAACATTCAGGAACAATCTGAGTGTAATACTGGTCCAAGAGTCATGGATTTTCAAATATCGGATTTGTGGCCTAGTCACTAAATACACACAGGTAATATGGGATCTCATATGCGATAACCCCAGAACTTGTATTGTATTGAATAAAAATATTAACTTTCTATGTCTTTCAGAATTCCTCTCCAGGGATTTAGTAACAGTCCACCAGAGACACCAACAAACGGGGTGAGTACCGTTTGAAAAAATGATGAGAATTTATAATTAAAAAAAAATTAAAAATTATAAATATAGCGAATACGCTAAACCTTTGTAACTAGTTTCTAATGAACCATTGATGTCAGACTACAGTATTATAAGATTTGACATTGAAGGAGCACCCAAAGTCAATAAAATAGCTAGGAAAACAGACTGGAAAAAATACCAGAATAACCTAAGAGTTGACCTAAGTCAATTAGATATAGGGAGAAATATCTTGCATGAAACCCAACTGAAATCCATAGTTGAAAATCTCAGCAATGTCATTATTGATGCATACGAAAGTAGTTGCCCAATAAGCTCAATAAAATAAACAAGGACGTACCTTGATGGAACAATAAACTAACAATATTGAGAACAACGGCTCGAAGGCTATTCAACCGATCGAAGCGAACTAGGTGCTGGACCGAGTATAGAAGCACTCTTTTTCTCTAAAATAAGAAAATTTAGAGAGCAAAAAGTGAACGCTTCAGGATGTTTTATAACAGCATAGAACACACTACGGATGACTCTGAAAAGTATTGGCCAGAGAGAAAATACTCTCTTCAACCAATCTGAAAAAGAAAATAATACGTACACGGATTCAATTACTTGGCGAGACTTACATCCCAGGATTCTCTAGCATGGAAAAACAAGAAACTGAGAATATCAATAAGGAAGTTTGCCAAACAGCAGATAAAGGAACTTGGGATATTGCTAAGGAAATACGTACGACGCTAGGATCAAATAGGCGGTGAGAATCTTTAAACCATTTAATTCACCTGGCATAGATGGTATACTTCCGGCACTTATTCAACAGGGAATAAAATATCTGTTACCCCATTACATCCATGCCAACATGCTTACAGGGCGGGGAGATCCACCGAAACCGCATTGTTTGAGTTGATGAACATAATAGGGAATAGTACTAAGAAGAAGGAAACAGTACTATGCACATTTCTAGACATAGAAGGTGCCTTTGACAATACTTCACATGACGTTATAAGGAGATTACTAATAAACAGAGGAATAAACTCTTACAGGAATAAACATGCTTACAGGGCGGGGAGATCCACCGAAACCGCATTGTTTGAGTTGATGAACATAATAGGGAATAGTATTAAGAAGAAGGAAACAGTACTATGCACATTTCTAGACATAGAAGGTGCCTTTGACAATACTTCACATGACGTTATAAGGAGATTACTAATAAACAGAGGAATAAACTCT
>NW_024034700.1:0-5190 GCF_002237135.1 Teleopsis dalmanni | reverse complement strand
ACGAAATAAAACGAGATAATAAAGTATTTTACAACGCAATATTTGAAACGAACTCGAATACTTTTACAAAAGCTATGGAAGCAGAAAAGCTAAACATTGGCTGGGAAAAGTGTAAAATTTACGATGGAACGGATTTAATGATATCTTACAAGTGCCAGGGCTTCAACCATAGAGCGCCTTACTGCAGGTATGACGAATGTTGCCGTAAATGCCATCAAAGACATCGCACTCGCGATTGCAATGAGGAGCCGGTTAACAAATGCATAAATTGTATACGTGCAAATGAGAAGCTAGGCTTGGGCCTTGACGAAAATCATGCAGTGCTTGACAAAAACTGTCCCGTGTATCTCAAAACACTTGAACAGAAGAAAAAGAAAATCGGATACTAGCAGAGAACAAACAAATCGTGCAGTCCTCTCCCTGGGCCAAAAGGGTTGAGCGTTGGGTTCACAACCCGCCTCGTCAAACATATTGTGACTCATCATCAACCAAACAAAAAACATAAAACAAGTCAAAAAAAACGGAAGCGTGATATAATTCTGGGAACATGGAACGTACGTACGCTGCTGAGAGCAGGAGCACTACAAGAAACAATTAAGCAAATGGAAAAGTACAACGTTGACGTGCTAGCGGTCCAAGAAGTACGGTGGCAAGGATGTGGTGAAATTGAATGCAACGGTACAAAATTCCGTTTTAGTGGTAACGCTGAAAGGTCTGGTAGGTCGGGGACTGGATTTCTGCTTAACAAACGAGTGGAAAAATCGTTTTTGGGCTTCAGACCAATAAATGACAGAATATGTGTAATCTCCCTTAAAGGAATGTTTAGCAAATTTACGCTGATAAATGCCTATGCTCCAACAGAAGACGCAGATGATATCGCTAAAGAGACCTTTTATACAGACTTAGACGAGACATTGAGCAAAATTCCATCACATGATACAAAAATATTACTTGGAGACTTCAATGCAAAAATTGGAAGAGAACAATACATTTCTAATGTAGCTGGCTTACACTCACTACACACCGTGTCATCAGACAATGGTAAACGGTTATGTCAGCTCGCAACTGGCTCCGGTATGTACATTAGCAGCACGCATTTTCCACACAAAAACATTAGACATATCACGAACTATACCAATATAAATGAGCATTGGAAAGTTTTTGCAAATTCAATCACAAAAGCAGCAGAAGAAACCGTTGGTGTGAAAAGAAATCGTAGACACAACAATTGGTTTGATAACGACTGTGCAGTCGCAGTGGAAGCTAGGTAGCCAGGGAGCAAATGTTAAATGACAACAGCACTACTAATCAAAACAACTACAAAAACAAACGAAAAATAGCAAATATAATATGCAAAAGAAAAAAAAAAGAAGCCGTCAATAGAGAAATCCTAAACATCAATAGAGATTTTGCAGATCGAAATGGTAAAGGTTTCTTCCACAACATCAAGCATCAAACAAAGGGTTTTCAAGCGCGAATCAACATGTGTAAAGACAAAGATGGGGAACTACTAGTAGAAAAAGAGGGCATTATCAAAAGATGGCAGGAACATTTTCAAGAACTTTTCAACATTGGTTCGGAAAGTAATAACCTATCCTTAACAGACTTAGCTACAAGTACAGGACAAGAACCTGAACCCAGCCTTGAGGAATTTACAGAAGCCATAAAGCAAATGAAAAACGGAAAATCACCCGGTGAAGATAGTATATCAGCAGAGCTCATTAAACATTGCGGAGAAAGCGCAAAAATAGAGCTGTTTACATTAATCAAGCGTGTCTGGGCTGAAGAAAGGCTGCCGGAAGCGTGGCTCACTGGCGTAGTAGTACCACTGCACAAAAAAGGTGACAAACTAGATTGTAATAACTACCGAGGCATAACGTTGTTAAGCTCATGTTACAAAATTTTTACATGCATTTTAAACAAGCGACTAAAGAATGCAGCGGAGGAAATCTTAGGTGAATACCAAGGGGGCTTCAGACCGAATCGTTCAACGACCGATCAAATATTCCTGCTTAAACAGAACTTGGAAATGAGTTATGAGTTCAATGCAGTAGTGCATATCCTTTTCATCGACTTCAAACAAGCATTTGACAGCATCGATAGAAAAATGATACAGGATGCTCTACAATCACTCGGGATCAATCAGAAGCTCATAAAACTAATAATGATTACATTGTGCAATACGACTGGAAAAATGATAGTGCAAGACAGTTTAACAGATGCCTTTGAAATTAAAAGTGGAGTGAAGCAAGGTGACTCGCTTTCAATTACCATTTTCAACCTAGTCGTTCACGATGCTATTAAGTCACTGGTGGCAACAGGGAACATATTCAACAAAACATCACTGACCATTGCCTACGCAGATGACATAGCCATCCTAAGCAGATCACTTCACTATATGAAAGAAAAGTTCATCGACTTACAACTCAGAGCTAAGATCGTTGGGCTAAACATTAATGAGAACAAAACAAAATATATGAGGGTTGGAAGAAACATGCACAGCCGAATTTTAGAGCATTCAGAATTTTAGAGAATTCAAGTTAGTGAGTTTACGTTTGAAGAAGTTGAAAGCGCCAAATACTTGGGTGTCCTTATTAATAAAAACAATGAAATCAGTGTTAGTATACAAGACAGAATTGTAGCAGCAAACAGAAGTTATTACGGACACGCGAAAATCTTCAAATCTAAAATCGTGACCAGAAGTGCCAAACTACACGCTTACAAGGCAATCGTCCGCCCGGTATTATGCTATGGGGCCGAAACGTGGACTCTAACGACAGCAGATGAAAACCAAATTAGAACATTCGAAAGAAAGGTGTTGAGAAAGATTTATGATCCCATCCGCCTGAATCAAGAAGAATTTCGTCGGCGTACGAATGCTGAACTACTACAACTTTGTGATGGTGAAGATGTGGTGAAGTTCGCAAAGTCGCAACGCTTGAGATGGTTAGGACACGTCATGAGAATGCCGGACGATAGACCACAAAAGCGAATACTCCATTTCACGCCGTATAATGACCGCAGCAGAGGTAGACCGCGTATAAGATGGCTCGACAACGTGACTGAAGACATCAGGAAAATGGGTATACAAAGGTGGAGATCTAAAACATCATGCAAAGCAGAATGGAGAAAGCTGGTTGATGCAGCTAAAGCTCACCCCGAGCTGTAACGCTGATGATGATGATGATGCTTTACTATTTTCACAGTATCCGGCCATAATACACTTTATTGATTTTGGGTCAAGTTTAGTGCGCTTTTCTTTAGGTATATGCACCATAGCTAGGCATCCAAATACACGTAAGTGTTTGAGAGTTAGTTTTTTATTGCTCCAAATTTCTTCAGGACAATTTTGTTTTTCTCGACATGGTATTCTATTTATAATATATGTGGCAGTCATAGCTGCTTCTGCCCAATATTGCTCGTTTAAACCACTGTCCGTTAACATACAGCGTATACGTTCAACAATTGTACGGTTCATTCTTTCCGCGACTCCGTTTTGTTTTGGTGTATATGGTGCTGTTGTTTGATGAATTATTCCACATTTTTTTAAAAAATTCGAGAAATTTCTATTAATATATTCGCGTCCGTTATCCGTGCGTAGCGTTTTTATCTTTTTAGAACATTGATTTTCAACCATATTTTTAAAATCAATAAATTTATTGAAAACGTCGGATTTTTCTTTATTTGGAAATACAAATAACTTTCTTGAGTAATCATCAATGAATGTTAATAAATATTGTGCACCAGAAAATGATTTTGTTTGTAAGGGTCCAAGTACGTCGGAGTGCACTAGTTCTAATAATTCTGTTGCCCGCGTACCTTCATTTTTATTTAACTTTCTGGTTTGTTTTGATTCTACACACACCACACATTTCTCGGATGTGAATTTATCAAAATTTGAAAATCGCTAACATCTACGAAAGAAACAACGGCACCATTGTTATTGAGGCAGAAAGTGATTCCGAGCGTGAAAAAATAAAATGTGCTGTAGAAGGCGCTATGAGCGAGAATTATGAAGTAAAAGTTCCAAACTCTATTAAGCCACGATTTACTATCTCCAGAATCAGTTTTAAATATAACGAACAGGAAATTATCGAAAAATTGCGAAAACAAAATCAGTGCCTCTCTGATTGTGAACTAAAACTAGCAAAAATGTACGAAATAAAACGAGATAATAAAGTATTTTACAACGCAATATTTGAAACGAACTCGAATACTTTTACAAAAGCTATGGAAGCAGAAAAGCTAAACATTGGCTGGGAAAAGTGTAAAATTTACGATGGAACGGATTTAATGATATCTTACAAGTGCCAGGGCTTCAACCATAGAGCGCCTTACTGCAGGTATGACGAATGTTGCCGTAAATGCCATCAAAGACATCGCACTCGCGATTGCAATGAGGAGCCGGTTAACAAATGCATAAATTGTATACGTGCAAATGAGAAGCTAGGCTTGGGCCTTGACGAAAATCATGCAGTGCTTGACAAAAACTGTCCCGTGTATCTCAAAACACTTGAACAGAAGAAAAAGAAAATCGGATACTAGCAGAGAACAAACAAATCGTGCAGTCCTCTCCCTGGGCCAAAAGGGTTGAGCGTTGGGTTCACAACCCGCCTCGTCAAACATATTGTGACTCATCATCAACCAAACAAAAAACATAAAACAAGTCAAAAAAAACGGAAGCGTGATATAATTCTGGGAACATGGAACGTACGTACGCTGCTGAGAGCAGGAGCACTACAAGAAACAATTAAGCAAATGGAAAAGTACAACGTTGACGTGCTAGCGGTCCAAGAAGTACGGTGGCAAGGATGTGGTGAAATTGAATGCAACGGTACAAAATTCCGTTTTAGTGGTAACGCTGAAAGGTCTGGTAGGTCGGGGACTGGATTTCTGCTTAACAAACGAGTGGAAAAATCGTTTTTGGGCTTCAGACCAATAAATGACAGAATATGTGTAATCTCCCTTAAAGGAATGTTTAGCAAATTTACGCTGATAAATGCCTATGCTCCAACAGAAGACGCAGATGATATCGCTAAAGAGACCTTTTATACAGACTTAGACGAGACATTGTGCAAAATTCCATCACATGATACAAAAATATTACTTGGAGACTTCAATGCAAAAATTGGAAGAGAGCAATACATTTCTAATGTAGCTGGCTTACACTCACTACACACCGTGTCATCA
>NW_024034699.1:0-5192 GCF_002237135.1 Teleopsis dalmanni | reverse complement strand
AGGACCTGCTTTTCCAATCGGCTCACGAGCGAAATATGGATATAGCTCTACTGTGTGAACAATATCATGATGTAGGAAACTCCTCGTGGATTTCAGACTCCTCCGGTAAAGCAGCAATATGGTCCGCAAATGGCAGGGCCTTTCAATGCTCTACTACAGTCAGCCGACGTTTTTTTACCTGGGTCAAGGTAGATGAGATATTTTTGTTCTCTTGCTATGCTCCTCCTAGTCTGGACTTACAGGAATTTGAGCAGCTACTCTCCGAAATCGTGACAGAAGCCAGGGGCAAGTCTCCGCTTATCCTGGCTGGCGACTTCAACGCTTGGTCTACTTCCTGGGGTAGCAATCACACCAACGCTAGAGGAAGAGTGCTCATGGAATGGTTCTCTCAACTAGATGTTGTGCTTCTGAACACTGGCGAACATACATTCGAAGCAGGCCGGAATCGGTCTGCCATCGACTTGACATTTGCTCACGACACGATAGCACAAAGTATGAAATGGTCAGTTGGAGACATCTATTTGCATAGCGATCATCGCGCAATTATCGTCGAACTCTGCACACCACCAGTGCGTAGTAGAAATGTCTGCTTAAAACGTAGATGGAAACATCGACTCTTCGATGAGGATATCTTCAAACTGGTCTGGAGCGATAACGTGGAGTACCCAGAGTCTGCTGCTAGCATGGCGCAGGCGGTGACCTCCAAACTAATTGCAGCGTGCGACGTGGCAATGCCCCGAGCGTCATGTAGACCAGCTAGAAAACCAGCCTATTGGTGGACTGAAGAGATCGCTCGTTTAAGAGGCGACTGCATCAGAGCAAGGCGCGTCGCTCAACGAAACCGTAACTGCGCAAATTGGCAACAGTTTCACGACAACTACGTAGAATGCCGCAAGGCTTTGAAGAAGGAGATTAAGCAGAGCAAGCAGCGCTCTTTCAGGGAATTATGTCAGAGTGCTGAAGCTGACCCCTGGGGGAATGCCTATAAGGTGGTAATGTGCTCGATTCGGGGCAATAGAGCACCCCAACCTATGGATCCGCTGATAATTGACCGTATAGTTACTACGCTATTTCCTTCGATGGACGACAGGGAGTTTTTCTTTGATCCCCGACCTCGATTGGTTACAATACCTCAGGTCACAGTCAATGAGATAAATGCTGCTATGAAGCGTATGAAGAACAACAAGGCACCTGGCCCAGACGGCATTCCAAGTGTTGCTGTCATTGCAGCAATTAAAGCTGATCCAAATGTATTCGCAAACTTGTTTACAAAATGTCTGGAGGAAGGAGTTTTTCCAAGCCGTTGGAAAAACGCAAGATCTGGTCCTGTTTCCTAAACCAGGAAAACAATCGCAGGATCCAACAGCGTACCGACCAATATGCTTGTTGGATGAACTCGGGAAAACCCTTGAGTCTATCATGGTCAACCGCTTGCACGAATATCTGGAACGCCATGAAGGACTTAGTGAGCGGCAATTCGGTTTCCGAAGAGGCAAGTCTACGCTTCACGCCATTGACATAGTTTTCAAAATAGCCCGCGCGGCCACTAGCGGAGAACGATGGAAAGGAGGTACCAAAGAGTACTGTGCGGTGGTGACGCTAGATGTCAAAAACGCTTTTAACACAGCTAATTGGTCGAAGATATCACAAGCACTCAATGAATTTGGGGTCCAATGGTACCTCAGGAGAATTGTGCACAACTACTTTAGTGGTAGATGGCTTCAGGTCCAGACTGACGATGGAATCAAGCAGTACACGGTTACTTGTGGTGTTCCGCAAGGCTCCGTACTTGGTCCTGCATTGTGGAATGCGATGTACGATGGTGTACTAAAAGTCATCCTTCCAGAGAATTGCACAAGCGTGGCCTACGCTGATGACCTTGCAATCGTTGTCGTTGCGAAAACGATAGAGGAAATCACGGAGCGGTGCTCAGCAGCTGTTGATAAGGTAACCAGTTGGCTTTGTGAAAACGGACTGAAACTGGCGGTTCAAAAAACGGAAGCTGTGCTACTCAGTACTCGGAAAAAACTGGAAGTCTTCTCGTTTTCAAGCGGTGGTTTCGAAATTACATCGAAGTCATCCCTGCGGTACCTGGGTGTTATCATAGATACCAGGATTACTTTCAGAGACCATCTAAGGGCGGTAAATGAGAAGGCGACTAAAGTCACTGTTGCCCTCTCACGACTCATGGCAAACACCACGGGTATACGATCCACCAAGCGTAAACTCCTGGCAAGAGTCACCAGCTCGGTAATATTGTATGCAGCTCCCATCTGGGCTTCTGCTATGCGAACGAGATCATACGCTGCAGGCGCAAAAAGCACGTACCGGCTAAGCGCGCTACGTGTAATCAGTGCTTTCCGCACTGTATCGGACGATGCTGCATGCGTTATAGCAGGCATGCCGCCGCTTGATCTGTTGGCCTACGAACTTCGAGAGATCTGGCACAGTAGATTGCCGAAGGATGAGGCACGAAGCATATTCATGATTACATGGCAACAACGGTGGAATGACTCGATGAAAGGGAGGTGGACATATACCCTGATCCCAAATCCTAGCTGCTGCTAGGATCATGACTCAACTTAGAGCCATTGAACGACGTCGTGCAAGCGAACGCGCCACAACTGAGGTCTCACCTCAAGAAAGAGGACAGTTACGAACTCAGACGACATAACTAACGATTTGAGCTAATGCTCAGGACGCCTTTCTGACGTAATACCTAACGGTAGTTCCAGGAGGGACTCACAGTCCGGACATGAGGACATGTTTTTAGCGGATTAAAGTTTCGCACTGACTTAGGCTTTCGATGCATTTGAGTCCTCGTTAAAAAACAAAAACAAAAAAAAAAAAAAAAAAAAATATATATATATATGTAAATATATGTATATATTTATGCAGTTTGCGAAAGAAGATTTGTGTTTTGTTTTATGGTATGCAAAATATTTTTGTTAAATTTGCAAAATCGTACTACCTATTTTTTATAATTTATATACGAAAATATATGTTGATACATACACTTACATATATACATTCATAAATATATATATATTTATTCAGTTTGCGAAAGAAGATTTGTGTTTTGTTTTATGGTATGCAAAATATTTTTGTTGAATTTGCAAAACCGTACTACCAATTTTTTATAACTTATACATGAAAATATATGTTGATTCATACGCATATATACATATATATATAAATATATATGTATTTATGCAGTTTGCGAAAGAAGATTTGTTTTTTTTTATGGTATGCAAAATATTTTTGTTGATTTTGCAAAATCGTGCTACTCATGTTTTATACACAAAAATACTCTAGTATAAATATGTTTTTCAAAAAATACTCTACAACATTGTACCATTTCATCATATTTTATGACTAATTAAATATAAATATTACCTATAAACTCAGAATATAACACTAACAAATACCTCTAACAGAGTTAAAGGGATTTATGATTATACTTCAAATGTAGTTTTTGTTAGCCTTTTTATTTGGTACTCGATTTTAATAACTTTTTCATCAATTCATATTAGAAAAATATAAATAATTTGAAAAATTACCGAGCAACATTGTACTACTTCTTAGTATTTTTAAATGTATGTTGAAGTATACATACGTCAAATGATTGCATGTGTTATGCAGTTTGCAAAAGAAGATTTGTTTTTTGTTTTATGGTATGCAAAATATTTTTGTTAATTTTGCAAAATCGTACTACCTATTTTTTATAATTTATCTACGAAAGTATATGTTGATACATACACATATACACATACATAAATATATATATATTTATGCAGTTTGCGAAAGAAGATTTGTGTTTTGTTTTATGGTATGCAAAATATTTTTGTTGATTTTGCAAAATCGTGCTACTCATGTTTTATATACCAACATATTCTAATATATATATATGATTTTTAAAAAATTCTCTCCAACATTGTACCATTTCATCAAATTTTATAATTAATTAAATATTAATATTACATATTAACTCAAAATATTACAGTAACAAATACCTCTAACAGAGTTAAAGGAATTTATGATTATGCTTCAAAAGTAGTTTTTGTTAACTTTTTTATTTGGTACTCGATTTTAATAACTTTTCATCAATTGATATTAGAAAAATATAAATAATTTAAAAAATTACCGTACAACATTGTACTACTTCTTAGTATTTTTAAATGTATATTCAAAAATACATCAAATGATTGCATGTGTTATGCAGTTTGCAAAAGAAGATTTGTTTTTTGTATGCAAGATATATTTCTTAATTTTGCAAAATCGCACTACCTATTTTTTATAATTTATCTACGAAAATATATGTTGATACATACACATATACACGTACATTGTGACCGAAAAGTTTCCGGAAATTCTCATTTAAAATTCGCGCGCTGTATATTCTTCGATATTTTAAGTTTATGTAGTTTGGCAGCAATTAAGGACAATTACTATGCCAAAAATGAGCGCGATCTGTCAGACAGTTCGTTTACGGCAGCTGTTTAAACCAGTTCACCTCAGTAGTGCGTTGCGAAAAAAACAATGGAAAAAAATATTGAACAAAGAGTTTGCATCAAATTTTGTGTTTCGAACGAAATTTCGTGTGCAGAATCTTTGCGAATGCTACAAAAGGCTTATGGGGAATCAGTTTTATCGAAAACTCAAGTTTATGAGTGGTACAAAGCCTTTCAGGACGGTCGTACGACCGTCGAAGACATGCCGCGTTCTGGACGACCTTCGACCTCTACCCCCGACGAAAACATTGAAAAGGCAAAGGAAATCGTGTTCCAAAATCCTCATGTGAGTGTTAGAGAGATAGCACGAGAGCTAGGCATCGGTCGTGAGATGGCTTTTGATTTTGGTGGACAATTTGTGTATGCGACGTGTCAACGCTCGGCTTGTTCCGATTCACCTCAATTTGTTCCAAAAACACCATCGTGGACAGGTCTCGTTAGACATGCTTGATCGTGCCAATTCCGATCCACTTTCATGGAACGCATCATAACTGGTGACGAGACATGGGTCTACGAGTACGACATGCAAACAAGCCAACAATCATCGGAATGGAGAGGAAAAGACGAGCCGAAACCGAAAAAACCACGCCAAAGTCGCTCGAAAATCAAGGCAATGCTGATTGTTTTCTTCGATATTCGTGGTGTGGTGCATCATGAATTCGTCCCTGAAGGACAAACAGT
>NW_024034697.1:0-5200 GCF_002237135.1 Teleopsis dalmanni | reverse complement strand
AATTAATTTTGAGCGTATAACTAAATTAACTACACGTAAAATATATATGTAATATTTCGCCATTTAAACACGTATAAAATATTTATGTAGCTTAATATGTTGAAATAATAAATTACGTTTTTGTTATAATGCCAAATAATTTGTTTGAAAAAGTAACGACCAAACAAAAAAAAAAAATGGTTATGACAAAAAGCGTGAGTTCAGGAAATTAAAAATTCTGCTTGTTTTGTTTTTAGTAATTTTTGACTTAAATATCGAAACTTTAGAATTGTAGCTTTGCGCTTTGTTGACAATTTGCCAGTTTTCATTTCCGTGGCTGGGATGTGGCTTATTTAAAATTCTTAAAAGTAATCAAAATACAAATCAAAATTTTAATCAAACATTAAACTATAAACAGTTTTAAATTTTTATTGGCTATAATTTATTTATACGTCATAAATTTATATACATTTTTGTACATTTGCAAGCGTAGAAACAATGAATTCCAATAAATTCTCATAAAGCAAATTTTAAATCAGGCATTACTCTATGCATTATATGTTATATATCTAAAAGAAAGGTTAACAGAGTGTTCTGGGAGAGAAGAGTTCGTATGAAAGTGCGCTGTTATTAATATTTCTATACTTCCTTTTAATAACTTCAAGATTCTACAAGAGATTTTCACTTTAATCAACCGCGTGCAATAAGTCCCAGGTCGTCAAACAAGTTTCCAGGTTTAGTTAGAACTATCCTCCTTCACGTTATTTGGGGGCTTTCACAACAATGCGTTGGTATTATAATGTCCATTCTTCTTTGTGAGAGCTCCCTAAGCAAAAAAAGCTATCCTATAAAAAGTTCCTACTTCGATTTATTGTGTGCTATTAGTCCCAGGTCTTTGGGACTTCCGATAAGTTAGACTGTCCTTCCTTACTTATTTTGTGGCCTTTCCAAGGGTGTGCTGATATTTATATCTATTCTTTTTGGATGGAAAGCTCCCTTAGCTATAAACTATCCTAAATATTCCTTTCGTTTGGTGTTGCTATTAGTCCTATCTCGTTAAACGTCTTCACAGGTTAAGTTAGAACTGTCCTCCTTCACGTTATTTGTGGACTTTCACAATGACGTTTTGGTATTATAATGTCTATTCTTCTTTTTGAGAGCTCTCTAAGCTATAAAAGTTATTCCATAACAAATTCCTAACTCGATTTATTGCGTGCTATTAGTTACAGTTCGTTAAGTGACATCCTAGCTTCAGTAAGGTTATTTAAAGTCAGGACTGTACGAGGAATATTATTAGTCATGTTCTAAATATAGCAACTATAATACAACTGTACTTTTTTTACTTTGGGATTAATATTTTGTTTATTTCTAATTCATAATTGTCCTAAGTCGTCATAATTATGAAATATTTCTTAAAACCATTGTTGTTTTGAAGTGGTTACCACTGTAAATAGCTATGTGTTAGAGCCGTATGTTATGAGAGCTGTGTTTTGCTTAAAAAATGCAAGCATTGTAAGCGTACCCTGCATGTGATATTCATATACGATTTGTTATATCCTGTTTTAATCGACCATAGATTGCAAGAACATTTCTCAATGCAAAATAAAAATTATACAATTAGAAGTCGATAAAATTATAGTTATAGTTTAGAATGTAGAACTAACTGTATTATATCACAAGAGTTTCTGTTCGAATAGTAGAAGAAGTTTGAATTTAGTCATGAATCATATTTCATGACTCTAAGATGCAATCATACATTTAAATTAGGAGCTCCTGCATTAAAGTGATGGAGTGCTACTTTTGTTTTTAGGGACTCATTATATATAGATGTTTCAATTGAGTTTTGTTGATAGGTAATAAGTATTTAAATAATAGATAAGAAACCTCTTCGACTAGGCTCCTATTAGATACTAGTTAAGTGATATGATTTTCAATCTGTCTATTGAACTTAGTTTTATACAAAATAAAGATGTAAGATTATATTTGATCCACTGCAATGAGTTTAAGAGCTGATTGACTGTCTATATAAAAGTCTATAGTTTACTTTACTAATATGTAGAGAACAGTAATTAAAAATAATAATTCATATAAACTCCTATATTCTTTTTTATATTCAAAATATATGCATATATATTTACATACATATGCTGTAGTATTTAGTAGACATTTTGGTGTTCTGTATTTTGAAGGAATTTTTAATATTTTCATTATATGCCATTATTGACCGCTTTTTGCCTGCTATGTTAATTGTGTCACTCATACGCCAACGTAAAAATATGACCACATTAAGTTTTTAATTAATTGCTCATTTAATTTTACACATATTATTTAAAATAAATGTTACAATTTTTATTGATCAATCCATTTAAACATTTTTAAATAATTGATTTACCTTTTTTCATAAATTAAGAAAAGTGAAATTTACATATACATGTATATATAATTGGCTTCGTTTGAACTCATGTCGTTGATTTTATGCACAACATTTATTTACATAAAATTTATACTTTGCATATACAAACAAATTGGTCTCTTTTTAATGACTTTATATATAAAAAAATTATTATTTAATTAAAATGAATATGTTAAAAAAGCCAATAAAATGCTTACATGAGATCGCAGGTGTTTACGAACATAAATATGCTTGCTGTACATTTTGTCACATTTTAAATAAATATTGTTAACATATACTTAAATATAATATAAGTATTTTTTTAAAATTACCAGCATGAATCAAATAAAATATATTTAACACAAAAAAAAAAACAAACAAAACGAACAATAACTTTTAAGTAACTCATTTTGAAGTATCTACACTCTTAATTTTTTGCAATTAAATTTTTATATTAGAAATATATTAAGATCTGAAAATATATCCACCGCTTGCACTTCATCCCTTTAGCAATTCTCCTTTTAAATTTACCATATAGAAAAATTTTAAAACTTTTACATGTATATACCATATAGATATAGATATAATTATAGTCGGTTTTTATTTTATTATAGCTATTGTTGTTGTCTAAACATTTATTAATAATAACCAGAAATTAAAATGTATTACTTTTACTATATATAGTATATCCTAATCAACATGTACATACATAAAACTTTCATTTACATACTATATAATTATATATCAAAACATTTCTAATTAAATTAATATCAAATATATAAATTATTTGCCTTGTATGTTATTCCTTTGTAGTAAATTCTAGTGTTGGGAGAGCAAATATGTATTTTAATTTTGTACAGATACATTTGATTATAATATACATTTATATACGCATACGAACTTAATTGTCCATATACATAAACGTTAGTATAATTAAATAATAAATTACATTTTTTGTGATAAATTGTTGTTACTCATTACATATTGCATTAATAGTAGTAATGTGTTATAAATTTAATTAAATAAAATTGCATAATAAAAACAATTTAGAGCTTAGCAACTTTCTAAAAGTAATTTTCTAGTTAATTTTTTTTTGTTTCTATCAGTGGTTTATGTAGTCGTAAAATAATTATTATCACATTTTATGCCGTTTGTCACAAGTATTCAAATTTTGTATTTAAATAAATTATAACAATATGAAACTATATATACATGAAAGTATATGCAAATTGCTGTAAAATTATTATTCTCAGTTTAATTGGATGTTTGTAATTTGTGAAATGTGGAAAAAAATTAATAATAAAATACAAATTAGAAAGTAAATGTAAAATACTCGATTGGTTTAATAATTCATATGAAATCAGTTGGAACATATTGGGTTATATTTACTCTTGTAACAGTGTACAAAAACCTATTCCTCAAATATAAAAAATTGTATGAAATTTATTTTATTATGATACGTGATTATCTTAACCTTATAAACAAAGAACTATTTACTAATGGTTACCTGAAATAGAAACCTATTAAGTGGCATAATGAAAAAGCCGAGCCAAAGTTAAATAAATCGGGTAGTTTGTAGTTATTGGATAGAACTGATGGTCATCTGTAGTTTTAGCTTTCTTCTAACTATACATTTCCTCTTAAACAAAAATGCACAGAAAATTAAATTTTTAGTAAAAGACCTCACCTGTTTGTACTAAGAAGAGGAGTGAGAATGGTCAATTTTTTACTTAATGTACAGTTGGCTAGCTTAATCAAAGAAAAAATCGATATCACAATTGATATATTATATCAAAATTTAATATCCAAATACTTGGAAAGTTGAAATGATGCAGATAATGCAAGAAGTGGAAGTGGAATGCTGGAGCCAAGTTTCCTTTATATTTCATTCTAACAGCTCCAAGCAGCTCTCAGAATTATCGACAGAAATTTGTTTTTGGTCAACTGTCAGCAAACCCGGCACCCACTTCAAACAGAACTTTCTTCTCATAGATAATGTTCATACAAAATTAAGTTTACACGCTTCTTTAAGGTGTCAACTAATTAACTATCTCCTGCAACTTCACTTAACGACTTGTCACTAACGCGTTTAGCATCATTGGTGTTTGTATGACAGACCACTTTTCTATAATTTTTTTCGACGGAGTAGAGTCCGAATAGCACTTATCAAGCCCGTTTTTTGCCGTCACGGTAGTTTTTCCCATTAAAAAATAATGATAAATCAAGACATGAAATTGCTTTGAATCCATTGTTCTGAAAATATAAATAGTAGCATCAATAAAACAGCTATAACTAAATGATACGTTTAAATGTCATGGTTTCCGTTGAAAGTTGCCGCTTTTAAAAACTTGAATGGATTTTTCATTAACTGCAATGTCAGTGTGTTATCCTACGCACATATCAGTAGATGTTTTGTATGTGGTTTTCATCGAATTCGTTACATATTTACTTTTGCATCTAATATATTTATTGTATTATATTGTAATCCTAAAGATGATGTAGTTGAAATGAGGAAAATATACTTTAAGCTAACTTATATGCGAAGTTAGATAAAAGTAGTAGTTTTCTAATTTTCTTTTTTCCTTTGAATTGCATATGTATGTATTTAGCTTAAAATACAACAAATGTGATTTATATAGTTTTTTTAAATAAATTATATTATGAACCGAGAACCTTAGTTAGCTTGCATATCGGAAGTATTAATATTCTTTGTGTAAGATGCATACTATCAGTGTAAAAATATAGAGAAGTGGTGTCCAGAATGCTATTATCAGTATACTTATGATTTTGTGTTGCATTAAAAAGTTATAATACATACAAGTAAAAAAA
>NW_024034696.1:0-5201 GCF_002237135.1 Teleopsis dalmanni | reverse complement strand
CTGGATTAATACTTAAAATATATAGAATATTTTTACTATAATTTTGAGTTCCCAATCTGTAGTTGTATAAGAAAATTTAATATTAAATTTTATATAATAGTTGAATTTTAGCTTATAATGGCTATGTTATAGAATTATCTGTAAAATTTAAATAGTTTAATATAACTTATGCACCCAAATTGTTAAGATTTTCGTAAATTTAATTTACAATTGAAAAAATAATATTGTTTGATGGAATGGCAAACAATATTGAATAAAATACGTTTCCTAAAAGAAACGTTTAACAAGTCATATAAATGTATGGCAATAGACAGACCTGTTAGTGCTACAACACTACACAAACACTGTACGTTATTATTACAAAGTTTAGAAAGTATTCGGGTACTTTTAAACGTACACTTTGATAGGTTCACAACCGCACACAAAGCGGAAGCGAGGAAAATCTTTGGAGACCTCCGTGAAAAAGCTATCAAAGTTACCTTAAAAAGAGGTATTAATATTGAAATACCCACAACGTTAAATGAAAAAATTTCTATTACTATAGAATTAAACATAGACTCAGACTCTTCTTCTAATTACCCAGACTCTGAAATCAAAATGCCTATGACAGTAGTAGAATTCCTAAACACGGCGACCAAAGTCATCCCTGACTTTGACGGAACACCAGAAAATTTGCAAAGTTTTCTAGATGCTCTATCTATCGTCGATACTTTTAAGGATGGTCATGAAGCAACAGCTGTAGCCCTTGTGAAGACAAAACTTAAAGGAGCAACAAGAAGTCTGATAGAGAATGAAGTATCATTGAGCCAAATAACAGATAAACTTAAATCCACTGTTAAAGGTGAGTCGGTATCAGTACTCACAGCCAAGCTAATGAACATACAGCAAAGGAGTAAAACGGCTAACCAATATGTTAAAGAAATAGAATCTTTAACAAAATCTCTACAATGTGCATACATTTCAGATGGTTTATCTCGGGAACAAGCAGAGAAATACTCGACCGAGCAAGCGGTCAACGCTATGACTAAGAATTGCTCATTAGAGAAAGTTAAACTGATAATGGAAGCCGGTCAGTTCAAAACAATGAGCGATGCAGTAACTAAGTTCGTCACAAGCTGCACAAATGCGACAGGAAAAGAAGACACAATTCTTCATTACAGATCACAATCTAACGGCGCATTTCAGCACAATAATCGCGGTAATTATCGTGGAAATTACCGTGGCAATTATCGCGGCACTGGAAGGCAACCTAGGTACAATCGATATGCCAACAATAACAATAACTGGCAAAACAACAACTACAGACGTCGGAACTACCAAAACAATAATGGTAGGAATGCTGGAAACAGGTATGTGCGAGTGATTGCACGGGAAGATCAGGATCCGGAAAACCCGAATGTCCCCTTGAGAAATCAATAATTAACCAACTAAAAAAAGTATATAATATTCATCTAAGTCTAAGCATCTTTATACAGGTACATAACAATAACACAAATAAACTGTTAACACTTCTAGTTGATACAGGTGCTGATATTTCCTTATTAAAACAAATTAACTTTGAGTACTCCTTGAATACACTTTGCACCACACGTATAACAGGTATAGGGCAAGGTACAATAGAGTCATTAGGATCAACATGTATAGATCTCAGAGTCAGTAAATTTCTGGTATCACATGAATTTCATGTAGTACACGAAAATTTCCCTATTCCTTGTGATGGAATTTTAGGCATGGACTTTATAAAAAAGTACAATTGTCTAATAGATTTCAACAAGGAACAAGATTGGTTGATACTAAGACCCAATAGTCCATGTCTGAACATTCACTTACCGATACTTCACTCTAATACGAACAAAATTATTTTACCAGCACGTTCTGAAGTAATCAGACAGGTACACGTTGACTCGGAAGAAAACCAAGTATTAGTAGTCAATCAGGAACCGCAACCAGGTATACTGATTGCCAATACAATTGTTAATACCAAAAACCCATTTATTCGTATTATAAATACGAATACAACAAATAAAACACTTAGTCTCAATAGTATTCAGACAGAAAGTCTTTCCAATTACCAAATAACAAACCATAATAAAATTCAAGAAAACCGAAAAAGTGAAGTACTCTCATTACTTAGTAAAAATTTTCCTAAACAATTTCAAGCACAATTAACTAAGATATGCAATAGTTACAGTGATGTCTTTGGACTCGAATCAGAACCAATAACAACAAATAATTTTTATAAACAAAAAATAAGACTTAAAGATGATGAACCAATATATATTAAGAATTATAGAACCCCATATGCGTATAAGGACGAAATTAAGAAACAAGTCCAAAAATTAGTAGACGACGGTTTAGTGGAACCATCCCAGTCCGAATACAATAGCCCACTTTTACTAGTGCAGAAAAAATCTTTACCCAATTCAAACACGAAAAGATGGCGGTTAGTAGTGGACTACCGCCAAATAAATAAAAAATTACTAGCAGACAAATTTCCACTCCCTAGAATAGAAGACATACTCGATCAATTGGGAAGAGCAAAATATTTTTCATGTCTCGACCTAATGTCCGGATTTCACCAGATCGAACTTGACGAAAAATCAAGAGATGTCACCTCTTTCTCAACTAGTACTGGTTCGTATCGTTTCAAACGACTTCCATACGGACTAAAATTAGCACCAAATTCCTTTCAGCGTATGATGACGTTAGCATTTTCTGGCCTAGAGCCAACTGAAGCTTTTCTATATATGGATGATTTGATTGTAATAGGATGTTCTGAAAAGCACATGCTGAACAATTTAACAAAGGTCTTCGAACTATGTCGAGAGTATAACCTGAAATTACATCCAGAAAAGTGTTCATTTTTTATGCACGAAGTCACTTATTTAGGGCATAAGTGTACAAATAAAGGCATCCTACCGGATGACAAAAAATATGAAGCTATAAAAAACTATCCCATACCAATAAACGCTGACGGTGCTAGACGATTCGTTGCATTTTGCAACTATTACAGAAGATTTATTAAAAACTTTTCTTATTATTCGCGTTATATAACGCAACTTTGCAAGAAAAATGTAGAATTTAAATGGACAACAGAATGCAATGAGGCATTCAACCATCTAAAAAGGGAATTACTAAAACCCACACTGTTGCAATACCCCGATTTTTCAAAACAATTTTGCATCACTACTGATGCAAGTAAAGTTGCATGCGGTGCAGTACTCAGTCAAGAGTATGACGGAGTTCAACTTCCAGTTGCATTTGCATCAAAAACATTTACAAAAGGGGAAAGTAATAAATCTACTATTGAGCAAGAGCTCACAGCAATTCACTGGGCAATACTTCATTTTAAACCGTATATTTATGGGACACAATTTCTGGTCAAAACAGATCACAGACCATTATCATATTTATTTTCCATGAAGAACCCAACCTCTAAACTAACAAGAATGAGGTTAGACCTGGAAGAATATGACTTTACAGTTGAATACCTCAAGGGGAAGCAAAACCAAGTTGCAGACGCACTTTCACGAATTACAATGGAACAACTAAAAGAACAAACTGTTCAAATGGATAAAATATATAAAGTTACTACCAGATCCGAAACTCGACAAAGTAAAGAAACCTGCGCAGGTAACGACACACTAAGTTTAAATAATGTGAAAATAAAATATAAGCCCAACGTTTATGAAGTCATTAAATATAATGACGTTAAAAAATTCGTAAGGTTAAAATTGTCTACCAATAAATGCTATTTAAAGCATGGGAAAACAGTTATAACACGAATATATATTGACGATTTGTATATAAATGGAAAATTTGATCTAAATCAATTCTTCATACGGCTTGAAAAAGAAGCCGGTATACGGAAAATCACTCAAGTTCAAATGGCACCTAGCGAACAAATCTTTGAATCTGTTTCGCAACAATTATTTAAAAAAATGGGCAATACTGCATTAAGACAGTTAACAATAGCGCTACTACCTAAGGTGACCATCATAAACGAAAGAGAAAAGGAAGAAATACTTAGTACAATGTCGAGATATCATGATGACCCCGCAGAAGGTGGTCATACAGGAATTACACGTACGTACGGAAAAATCAAGAGATATTTTTATTGGAAGAATATGAAAAAGGATATATCCAAATACATTAAGGCATGCAAGCAATGCCAAATGTCCAAAACTATAAGACATTCAAAAACCCCACTAACGTTGACAGAAACGCCTAGCAATGCGTTTGATATTGTGCTAATCGATACCATTGGTCCATTACCGGAAACGGAAAATGGCAATGAATACGCCGTCACTATTATATGTGACTTAACTAAATATTTGGTAACAATACCTGTACCAAATAAAAGCGCAAAAACGATCGCTAAGGCCGTATTTGAAAATTTTATACTGGTACATGGCCCAATGAAGACGTTCATTACGGACATGGGAACAGAATATAAAAATTCAATAATGACCGATCTTTGTAAATATTTAAAAATTAACAATGTTACATCGACTGCTCACCACCACCAAACACTAGGGACTGTTGAACGCAGTCACCGAACTTTCAACGAGTACATTAGATCGTACATTAATGTTGATAAAAGTGATTGGGACGAGTGGATAAAATACTTTACGTATTGTTTTAACACCACTCCTTCAAGTGTACATGGATACTGTCCATACGAGTTGGTCTATGGAAGAGTTCCTAATAACTTTCAAACATTTAGTAAAATAACCCAAGTAGATCCTATTTATAATATAGAAGATTATAGTAAGGAAGTAAAATTTAGATTAGAAACTGCCTATACTAGAGCAAAAATGCTTCTCGAAAAGGCCAAAATAAAACAAAAAGAAAATTATGATAAGGAAACAAGAAATATAGAGCTAACCGTAGGAGATAAGGTATTATTAAAAAATGAAGCAGGACATAAGTTAGACAATAAATACGTAGGACCTTTTACAGTAATAAATTTAGTCGAAAAAGGTAATGTAGTAATACAAAATAATAAAAGGAAAACACAAATGGTACATAAGGATAGGTTAAAATTATTTAATGAATAATTATTTTCATAGATTTAGTTAATTAATTAGATTTAATGATGTTATAAAATTAAAAAAAAAAAAAAAATTAATTAAATAAAATTTTTGACACAAAATGTATAACTTAACATACTTAACTTATTAACTTACATTAATATACAT
>NW_024034695.1:0-5202 GCF_002237135.1 Teleopsis dalmanni | reverse complement strand
TCCAGATAAGGAATTTGTTCAATTAACAAAAGACCATATTAGACATAACAGGTTAACGAGGGTTGAAGAACTTGAATACATAAAGGAAAATATAGAGAGTGTGGAAGGGATAAGGTCTAAAGAATTGGCGAACGTTATTGAAGATTTGTCAGATGCTAAAAAGGGTTTGGAACATAAGTGTAAGCAACTAAGTTCACGCACGGAAGAACTAACATCTTTATTGCAAGACGCGGAAGATCAGACGGCAATTTTGGAGAACGTTTTAAAATACCAGGGAAAAACGGAACAGGACATCAGTATAATCTTGGACTCAGAAGGTACAGATCACATTAGGGAAAACGAGATTAAAAAGCTAACAGCACAAATTGATGATTTAAAGAAAGAACTAGTGAAGTGCGGGCAAACAAAACAGTTACTGAGAACAATGGTGGAAACAAACAATAACGAAAAAAAAGTTATGGCATCGATTACGGCAATCATGGAAATAGTAACCAAGGTGGTACCGTATTTCACGGGCACAGAAGGACCCGATCTACGGAGTGAAGTACACAAGTTTATTGCTGGTTGTGAACTGGTACAACAAGCACTACCGCAAGAGGGAGCACAGTATGTCGTAAGTTGCATAAAACAAAGATTAGTGAGTGTAGCTTACGAGAATATCGCGGGTAGACCATTCAACACAGTAAATGAATTGTGTGAGGCGGTTAAACGTACATACCTCAGGAAACGTACATTGGAACACATAAGGAATGATCTAACTTGTACTAAACAAAGACAGAATGAGTCCGCGAGTTCGTTTGGAGGTAAACTGGAGGCGTTACTACATGAAGCCGAACAACTAATAAGAAATCAAGGAGGTGAGAGTGAAATTCTGTCACAGTTAGGAGAATACAGGCGACTAACAGTACGTTGTTTTATTAAGGGTTTGAAAGACAATAATTTAAAGCATAGGTTTATTGGTTTAGAGAATGATCCTATCCAGAAACTAATTTTTATTGCAGAATCAGCCGAAGAATTATTGGGTGAATCACGTTCAAATATAAACATGTCCACCACAGAGAATCGAACAGAAATGAAATGTACGTTTTGTAAACAAGACGGACATGGATGGACATACTGCCCAGAAAGACAAAATACGCCATACTGTACAAATTGTGGAGTATATGGGCATGAAAATGGGCCCAAATGTAGAGAACATCCTATGGAGACAGTAAAACAAGAAAAATCGGCCTGCAATTTCTGCAAGAAGACGGGTCACGATACAAAGGATTGTTTCAGTAGACTAAACAAATTGTATTGTACTTCTTGTGGAGTGAGAGGACATGAACAGAATAAATTTTGTAAACTGGGACATACAGGACGTGGGAACCAAAATAACTACAGTAACGTGAGACAAGAGAGGGACTGGCAAAACCATTCAGTACCTTTAAAGCACAGTAATCCAAACTTTAGCAGACCAAGTGGAAGACCTTTGAGTGCAAATCTTAGATGTTTTAGGTGCGGCAAAGAAGGACATTTTGCAAAAACTTGCAGACTAACAGTACCAAACCCGTTGGGAAACTTCAACCGGCCCAGTCTAAGACATTAGACTGGACTGCCGTAAATTCAAAAAGTAAATGTCAATTTAATTTAGGACCTGCACGAATAACTAAAAGTAACAGCAACAACAATGTTCAGAACGGATCGAATACAAATAATAAGATGAAGAATTTAGGAGCCAAAGCGGTTAATTCAAGGAATCATGGTATAATCACGATAAAAGATAAGGAAGTGCAAGAAAATTTGACCAACCAAATAGGGTTTAAAAATTCGGAGGGAAAAATTAGTTATTTGAAAAATCCGAAATTGAATAATATAGTGTTGAGGGTGAACAAATATATGTTCAGTATTTGGACATGTATAGTTACATTACTAATTTCATATTGTTCAATACTATCGGATTACTGGAAAGAAAAATCAGAGTGGGTGTTTGAACAAATAGGAGTACTACGGGCAAAAGGAGCGAGTTACAATGCCAAAGGTATCAGTAGTCAATCGTTTGATGATGCCTATGTAGAAGTACCTTGCGAACGTGCAGTGGGGAATAAACTTCGACTTTTAGTTGACTCGGGAGCAGACACCAGCCTTATAAAAACCGAGGCGTTAATCAATTTAAAAGATATAAACACCAAAGACACAAAGGGTCTTACAGGAGCTTTTGGAGGCAATATAAGTACATTGGGTACGGTCAATATTGAACACCGAAAATTTCCAGCTCTACAATTCAAAATGCATGTAGTGCCACTAGGTAGCCAGTTACCAGCAGATGGACTTCTAGGTCGAGATGAACTGTGGAACCGGTCTACTACAGACACAATTAAAAAGGTTTTAAAATTTTTTAAGAATAAAGAGGAATTAACTACTTTACCACTGGTAAGCATTGTAGATCATGGTCGGATTTGTATAGCAGAAAGCATGACAATCCCAGGTAGATCAACAATGATTATTCCAGTAAAAGTAGTGCCTAAAGAAGGAACACTCGTAATACATAAAAAGGAAATAGTTAGAAATATCTATTCAGGTGAATGTTTAACAGAAGTAAAAAACGGAATAGGTTTTGTAAGAATTTTGAATGCAAACAACTATGCAGTTGAAATGAATAGTGAAATTGAATTAAAGGGCAGTGATATGAATGAGTACTATGAGTACAATGTCCCTAATGTTAATTTGAACAAAGAAGTAAACTTACAGGAAAGGTACGGAAAATTACTGAAATTAATAAGATTGGATGAGCGTTTAAACAATGAAGAAAGACGGTTAATTACGCAGACAATTAAGGAATATAACGATGTATTTCACTTACCAGGAGATAAACTGTCCTATACATCAGTATTGGCACACGAAATTCCAACAAGTCATGATCAAATACCGGTAAATCAACGACAATATAGATTACCAGAAGCACATAAGGAAGAAATTAATAAGCAAGTTAGTGAAATGCTAGATGAAGGGATAATAACAAGGAGTAAATCACCATGGAACTCTCCTATCATCCTTGTACCAAAAAGGTCAGGTATAGATGGGGAAAAGAAATGGCGTCTCATGGTTGATTTTAGAAAATTAAATGAAAAAACAATTAAACAGGTGTTTCCAATTCCTAGAATTGATGAAATTTTAGACCAACTAGGATGCAGTAGATATTTCTCAACGCTGGATTTGGCTAGTGGCTATCACCAGGTGATGGTAGACAGTAAAGACAGGGAGAAAACAGCATTTAGCACAGGTCTAGGACATTTTGAATTTCTTAGAATGCCATTTGGTTTAACAGGAGCACCCGCAACTTTTCAGCGAATTATGAATAGTATTTTAACAGGATTACAAGGGATAGATTGCTTCGTCTATCTCGACGATATTGTTATCTACGGAAGGAATTTAAATGAACACGACCAAAGGTTAAGGAGAGTATTACAAGCACTAAAAGAAAATAATTTAAAATTACAAACGGAGAAATGTCAGTTTTTAAGACGAGAAGTCGTTTATCTTGGGCATAAATGTTCGGACAAAGGAGTAATTCCAGATCCAGACAAAACCAAGTGTGTTAAGTCTATCCCAGCACCTCGAAATGTTAAGGAACTGCAATCATTTTTGGGACTTGTGAATTATTATAGGAAATTTATCCCACAAGCAGCGAGTGTGTGTTTACCACTTAATAAATTACTAAGGAAAGGAGAAAAGTTCGAATGGAACGACAGTTGCCAAGAAGCAATGATTAGACTGAAGGCTGCAATAACTAAGCCTCCTATACTTCAATATCCAGATTTCTCAAAACCTTTTGTTTTAACAACTGACGCTAGTAATGAAGCGTTAGGTGCAGTATTGTCTCAGGGAGAAGTAGGTTCTGATTTACCACTTTATTTCGCAAGCCGTGCTCTGAGTAATACGGAGAAAAGATATTCAACTATAGAAAAGGAATTTCTTGCGATAGTTTGGGCAACTAGGAATTTTAGGTCTTACTTATTGGGAAGACATTTTAAAATATTTACTGACCATAAGCCATTAAGAGGTATAGCAAATCTTAAAGACCAAGACACACGTTTGGGAAGATTCCGATTGAAATTGTTGGAATACGATTTTGAAATTTTGTACAAACCAGGAAAAACCAATAAAAACGCGGATGCTCTGAGTCGGCTACCAATAGCAGTAGTTACGAGAGGAAATAAAAGAGCAACAAATCTGAAGGAAAACAAAAATAAAATGGAACAAAATGAAATAGAAGAAGTGGAAGATACGAAGGACCAAACGAAAGAAGATTACGCGGTATTTCTAACTAATAAAAAAGATATCCAAGAAGTTTTAAAGAAATTCCACGACTCACCTATCGGAGGACATCAAGGAGCTGTTAAAACGTATTTCCGAATACGAAAACAGTTTAAATGGGCAGGCATGCAAAGACAGATAAAAGACTACGTCGGAACATGTCAACAATGCCAGAAAAACAAGAGTTCTAGGGTAGAGAAAATGCCAATGGTTTGACGGATACCCCTCAAAGACCATTCGACAAAGTATTTATGGATATTGTAGGCCCACTACCTACTACAAAGAATGGGAATAAACTAATTTTAACATTTCAGGATGATTTTTCTAAGTATTTGGTTTGTACAGCATTACAGGATGGTGAAGCTACGACAGTAGCAAGGAAATTCTTTAACGAAATAATTTCAAAATTCAATATACCAAAAGTTCTCGTGACAGACAATGGGACTAACTTCACATCAAAATTATTTAAAGAAATCTGCAAAATTCTTGGTGTTAAAAAGATACAAACTACTCCATATCATCCACAGGCAAATGGCTCTTTGGAAAGAAGTCATCGTCCTTTAGCGGAATTTTTAAGAAGTTTCGTTAAATTGGATGGATCCAACTGGGATGAGTGGTTGCATCATGCGATGCATGTTCATAATAACACTGTGCATTCTGCAACAAAGCAGACACCATCAAAAACACTATTTGGGTTCGATTTCGAGATTCCTATAACATTAAAAAGAAAACCAACACCATTATACAACCACGACGATTTTTCAAAAATTCTGAAATATCAAATTCAACGCTCATACGACGTGGTTCGAAAAAATCAGGAGTTGGCAAAACTTAAAGCAAAGATAAACTATGATAAGAATTCTAAAAGTAGAATGTTCAAAGTAGGAGAGAGGGTATGGTTGAAGA
>NW_024034694.1:0-5208 GCF_002237135.1 Teleopsis dalmanni | reverse complement strand
AGTGGTCTTTGGGAATAATCGAATATTATTTAATTAGTTTATAGTCCGTATACAATTTGTTTGGACTGCAAGTGCCAGGCTTAGAACTCGTGCCTGTCAAATTAGAAGCGATGACTAATCGTGTTTATCCACAAGAAGCCAAGGCTGCACAAACTTTCAATGCTCAAGTTCCAGGTTTTATTGTCACTTATTTTTATTTAATTAGTGACAACAACCAACGCACTTGCCGTGCTTTTTAAATAAGAACGAGCTTATAAACTTCAGCTTTATTTTTAGAAACACAAGTTCAGCGAATTGAAAGTTTAACTTTTGGGTTTTGCCTATTTCTTTATTTCTTTTCAAAGCTACTCTTTTTGTAGAGACATTTTGTAATGCATATTGTTTTACTTACTATATGTAAAGCGACCATTTTGGTGCTTTTTACAAAGAAGCTATGCTATGTTATTCTACAAATCCGCTTTCGCGGTTAGGAAAAGTTGAACAATATTATATTTTAACATATTGTTCTTTACTTTTCACAAGTCTAATATTTGAATAAAGTATTAGTGTTACTATAAAGCTACGCTTTCTTTGTATGGGGACAAAGAAGCTTTATTAAAATTTAGAGGGTTTTCGAATAACAAAGAAAGAAATAAAGGACAAACACAAAAATTTATTTTTAATTTTATTGAAGTTTGGCTGACCATACAACGCTGTTTCGAGTATTGCCAAGTACTCTTCATCAGTGGTCTTTGGGAATAATCGAATTTTATTTAATTAGTTTATAGTCCGTATATAATTTGTTTGGACTGCAAGTGCCAGGCTTAGAACTCGTGCCTGTCAAATTAGATATAGCATAGCTTCTTTGTAAAAAGCACCAGAATGGTCGCTTTACATATAGTAAGTAAAAAATATGCATTATAAAATGTCTCTACAAAAAGAGTAGCTTTGAAAAGAAATAAAGAATAAACAAAACCCAAAAAGTTAAACTTTCAATTCGTTGAACTTGTGTTTCCAAAAATAAAGCTGTAGTTTATAAGCTCGTTCTAATTTAAAGCATGGTAAGTGCTTTGGTTGTTGTCACTAATTAAATAAAAGTAAGTGACAATAAAACCTGGAACTTGAGCATTGAAAGTTTGTGCAGCCTTGGCTTCTTGTGGATAAACACGATTAGTCATCGCTTCTAATTTGACAGGCACGAGTTCTAAGCCTGGCACTTGCAGTCCAAACAAATTATATACGGACTATAAACTAATTAAATAAAAAATTCGATTATTCCCAAAGACCACTGATGAAGAGTACTTGGCAATACTCGAAACAGCGTTGTATGGTCAGCCAAATTTCAATAAAGTTAAAAATAAATTTTTGTGTTTGTCCTTTATTTCTTTCTTTGTTATTCGAAAACCCTTCTAAAAATTTAATAAAGCTTCTTTGTCACTATACAAAGTAAGTCTAGCTTTACAGCAACACTAATACTTTATTCATAAATAACTGTATTATAAAGTACAATAAAAAAGGTTAATATCAACAGTTATAGAAAAATATTTTTAAAAATTTTATGTGCTTAACGAATATTTGTTTGATGATTTTGGGTGTTTTATTATAACGAAGAAAATTAAATGGATTTGCAGATTTAATAATATATATATAAATCATTAATCCATTTTTTTTTTATTAAAGTAATTGTCTTGAATAATAAAAGATTTTAGTTAGACTTAGATAGAGATCTTCACCTCCATTTTATTAACCAATCGAGTGTAAAAGTAAAGTTTGTTAAGATCGGCAAGATAATACTTTTCACTTTGCATAGGACTGATTGGAAACCATTTGGGATAGGTATATGTGAGAAGCATACATAATTGTCTCGCAGTTGAACTTATACATGTGAAGGGCGTTTTTAAGTTCGACATGATTGCACAGAAGGAACTTCTCCAAGTTACAGAACCGAAATACTTGAGCTTGCTAACATGCTAAATAGAGAATTGCTGTGATGTTAATTTTAAAATGTGACAGGAACATAATTATAACTCAAAATGGGTAAAGTACATATGTTAGTACATATGTGGGGCTAAATGTACTTCTGCCAAACTACAATTTCAGGTCGTGTTATTATGAAACTAATATGCACAAATTATGTCTTAAATATCGTAGAGAGATCTATCCCGAATTTAATCATTTTTGTACAGGCTTATGGTTAATATTTGCACGTTCCCTTTATTTTTGTGTACGTAAGCAAGCTCTGAATATACAGTGTTGTGCATAACAAAAGCAACCAAAATTTGCCCATCAAATAAATAAGTTTTTTGTCTACTTTTTACTTTTCATTCAAAAATCTAAATACACAGTTTTATTTGTTATTGTATTAGCTATTATAAAAAAACAACAAAATCTACAATTCTTCATAACGGGTTAATTAATTCACACAAATAATAAAATATTGCGAAATGCGGCTGTGCAAAACAATAGCAACTGAGACAAGATCAATGATAGATCTATGACCAAAGTGCATTCTAGCAAGATATTTTTTTGATTTTTTGCATTTTTATGCTGTGATTAATGTTTTTAAGCAAATTAGAACATAAACACAGAATAGTTCAATATTAAATCAGGTAATGGAAGTACGTTTTTATCATGGCTCGTGACACGTATACTTTGAAGTTTAAAGAAGCAAGAATTGAAAAATATTTAAATGGCAGTGCTCAAATGAAATAGCCAAAATATTTAAAATTAATTAGTTTATTGTTTCGCAGCTTATAAAAAAATATAATTTGACAAAATACCGTTAAAACTGTTTATTTGGGTGAAGCCTCTCTTAAGATTACTTGTAGAATTGATCGAAACATCATAAGAATTACAAAAAAAACAACCATTCGTGTCGTTGAAAAAGGTCGCAGCCGAGCTTAAACAAGGCGTTGACTCTAGTACTGTACGCAGGCTTACTCTTGAAGCCGGTTTCAAAAGTTACAGACCAGTCAAAAAACCAATGTTGACTAAAAAGCATTAGCAAAAGAGGTAGATTTTTGTTTTGCTTTTTAATTAATATTAATATACTTCATTTAGATCAAATTTCGCGTGGAATCACTTAAATTAGACTCTTACTAAATGGAAAATAATTTTTTTCAGCAATAAATCAAAATTTAACATCTTTAATTCTGATGGGATGTGCACAGTACGTCGCGAAAAAGAAAAACGTTTGTATTCGCGTAACTGCCAAGCGACTGTGAAGCATGGGCGTGGGTCACTAATAATTTGAGTGTTCTTTTCAGGATTTAGACTAAGATCTTTTTATGAAATTCATCAAATAATAGCCCAACATGTGTACAAAAAAATTTTAGAAAGCCATATGGTACCCCATGGCGGATGAGAAATGTCACTCCGACGGGTACATCAGTACGATAACGACCCAAAACACACCATAAAGCTGATAAGAGAATGGATTTTGAAAAATGGAATTCCAATTTTAGATTAGCCAGCCCAAACACCTGATTTTAATTCAATTGAGAACATTTTGGTATTCTCAAACGTCGCTTTGGGGGTCGAAAAGTTTCCAAATGTTTGAGGTCATGAAAGATGAATGGTGTAAAATTCCAAATAATTTTATTAACAATTTAATATCACCTATGACCCGTAGAAGTGCCCAAGTAATAAAAAGCAAAGGACTTTATACAAAATTTAGAAAAATAATACATAAATTTAATATAATAAATAAAGTTGCTATTGTTCTGCACAGCCGCATTTCGCAATATCTCATTATTTTTGTGAATTATTTAACCCGTTATTTAGAATTGTAGATTTTGTTGTTTTTTTATAATAGCTAATACAATAACAAATAAAACTGTGTATTTAAGTTTTTGAATGAAAAGTAAAAAGTAGACAAAAAACTTATTTATTTGATGGGCAAATTTTGGTTGCTTTTGTTATGCACAACACTGTATATCTCCAATGGACTATATCTCCTAATTAATCATTTTTTAAAATTAAATTTTCTTTTATAAAACTTCTCATCCTTTAAAGCAATCTTCCTTTGTCTTGAAATTAAATAAGTTTATTATACTTCAACAACAATGGTTTCACAACCTTTTTTTTTGCAGGATTTTCATGAACCGCATTTTTAGCTTTTTTGACACCTTCAGGTGACGCTAATGTCCATTCAGTTCACTAGTCCACAAAAAGTCTCTTAAAGCTCTTATATGTTTAGATAAGGTGTTATTATACATTCTACTACACATAAAACCTTCACAATTCACATCTAAACACCCGAACGATCCTCTGTATTGTTGTGTTCAGAATTAATTTCCATTTCGGTTAGAACCGAATTTTCATTTAATTTTTAATATTAAAAAAGCACTTATTTCTTGGTTTAAAATTCCATTATTTTCAGAAATATGAAAATTAAATTATTTAATAATTAACTACAACACTTTTTGGAACTAAAAAAAAGCTTTCATTTTATTCAAGATGTTTGTTGTCTTGCACTTAAAAATTTTTTTTCAATGCGTTTAAATAATGATCGCCAATCTTCTATAAATAAGTTTACTTCTTGTAACCACAGCTTGAACGACGTCCACGGGCACGTTCAAATTTACGTCCCTTTGATCGTACGTATGGGCGAGTGTGTGAATGTGGCACACCAGGTGCTTTACCGAAATGTTTATGTGCAGTGCGTGCCGTACGTTTTCCTTGCAACAACAAAGTATTCTTGCCTGTGGGTGCTTTCAAAGCCAATTGATCGAAAGTCAATACTTCACCTCCGGCTTTTAAGATACGTTCACGTGCTTTCTGTGTAACATGTAAAGCACATACTGTCATCTTTGGTACAACAAGAAGACGAGCATCGTCAGTGATAGTACCAACAACAACTACGGTTGATTCAGGTTGTTTGGCCTTCTTGACGAAGCGAGTGACACGTTGTAAAGACATTGGTGGCCTGTTAATTCTGCTCATAAACAAACGCTTTAGAATGATGCGATTGAATTTCTTGTTAGTGCGGCGTTGCAAGAAACGGTACAACTAAAACAAAGAAGAAAAAAAAACATTTCATTTCATTGTAAACAATTTACGAGCATTTGGATCTATGCTTAGAACAGTGATAAGCATATACCCAAATTATTGCTCCAAAGTATTAGATGATTTTATTATTCTTACCTTAACAAGCAGACGTAGGTATACATCCTGGGACTTTGGTTCAGTCCGACGAACCTTACGATCGTATTTATGGCAAATATCAAT
>NW_024034693.1:0-5210 GCF_002237135.1 Teleopsis dalmanni | reverse complement strand
TAAGCCTGGCACTTGCAGTCCAAACAAATTGTATACGGACTATAAACTAATTAAATAAAAATTCGATTATTTCCAAAGACCACTGATGAAGAGTACTTGGCAATACTCGAAACAGCGTTGTATGTGGTCAGCCAAATTTCAATATATTAAATAAAAAATTTTTGTCTTTGCCTTTCTTTGCTATTCGAATCGATCTAACTTTTAAATAGTTTCTTGCGTCATAAAAAGACACGCCATTATCGGCAAAAAAAAAGAAAAAAAATTTACCTTAAAAATTAGAATTATGGGATATATGAACAATAATATTGTTCAGCTTTTCCTTAACGCGATTAGCGAACTTGTAGAGAAACATTTGCATAGCTTCTTTGTAAAATTGCACCCAAAAAAGGCGCTTTACATATAGTAAGTTAAAAAAATGTGCATAACAGATGTCTCTACAAAAAGAATAGCTTTGAAACAAAAATAGGCAAGCTCAAAGATTAACTTTTAATTCGTTGAACTTGTGTTTCCAAATAAAGCTGTAGTTTATAAGCTCGTTCTAATTTAAAGCACGGCAAATGCTTTGGTTGGTGTCACTAATTAAATATAAATAAGTGACAATAAAACCTGGAACTTGAGCATTGAAAGTTTGTGCAGCGTTGGCGTCTTTTGGATAAACACGATTAGTCATCGCTTCTAATTTGACAGGCACGAGTTCTAAGCCTGGCACTTGCAGTCCAAACAATATTTGTAAAATTGCACCCAAAAAAGGCGCTTTACATATAGTAAGTTAAAAAAATATGCATAACAGATGTCTCTACAAAAAGAATAGCTTTGAAACAAAAAAATAGGCAAGCTCAAAGATTAACTTTCAATTCGTTGAACTTGAGTTTCCAAATAAAGCTGTAGTTTACAAGCTCGTTCTAATTTAAAGCACGGCAAGTGCTTTGGTTGGTGTCACTAATTAAATAAAAAATAAGTGACAATAAAACCTGGAACTTGAGCATTGAAAGTTTGTGCAGCCTTAGCTTCTTGTGGATAAACACGATTAGTCATCGCTTCTAATTTGACAGGCACGAGTTCTAAGCCTGGCACTTGCAGTAAAAACAAATTAACTTGCACCCAAAAAAGGCGCTTTACATAAAGTAAGTTAAAAAAATATGCATAACAGATGTCTCTACAAAAAGAATAGCTTTGAAACAAAATTAGGCAAGCTCAAAGATTAACTTTCAATTCGTTGAACTTGTGTTTCCAAATAAAGCTGTAGTTTATAAGCTCGTTCTAATTTAATGGACGGCAAATGCTTTGGTTGGTGTCACTAATTAAATAAAAATAAGTGACAATAAAACCTGGAACTTGAGCATTGAAAGTTTGTACAGCCTTTGCTTCTTGTGGATAAACACGATTAGTCATCGCTTCTAATTTGACAGGCACGAGTTCTAAGCCTGACACTTGCAGTCCAAACAAAATTGTTAAAATTGCACCCAAAAAAGGCGCTTACATAGGTAAGTTTTAAGAAATATTGATAACAGATGGTCTCTACAAAAAGAATAGCTTTGAAACAAAAATAGGCAAGTCAAAAGAGTTAACTTTCAATTCGTTGAACTTGTGTTTCCAAAAATAAAGCTGTAGTTTATAAGCTCGTTCTAATTTAAAAGCACGGCAAGTGCTTTAGTTGGTGTCACTAATTAAAATAAAAATAAGTGACAATAAAACTTGGAACTTGAGCATTGAAAGTTTGTGCAGCCTTGGCTTCTTGTGGATAAACACGATTAGTCATCGCTTCTAATTTGACAGGCACGAGTTCTAAGCCTGGCACTTGCAGTCCAAACAAATTGTAAAATTGCACCCAAAAAAGGCGCTTTACATAAAGTAAGTTAAGAAAATATGCATAACGGATGTCTCTACAAAAAGAATAGCTTTGAAACAAAAATAGGCAAGCTCAAAGATTAACTTTCAATTCGTTGAACTTGTGTTTCCAAATAAAGCTGTAGTTTATAAGCTCGTTCTAATTTAAAGCACGGCAAATGCTTTGGTTGGTGTCACTAATTAAATAAAAATAAGTGACAATAAAACCTGGAACTTGAGCATTGAAAGTTTGTACAGCCTTGG
This sequence comes from Teleopsis dalmanni, assembly GCF_002237135.1. NCBI lineage: Eukaryota > Metazoa > Arthropoda > Insecta > Diptera > Diopsidae > Teleopsis > Teleopsis dalmanni. The sequence continues at coordinate 3,119 of NW_024034693.1, read as the reverse complement.
CTTCTTGTGGATAAACACGATTAGTCATCGCTTCTAATTTGACAGGCACGAGTTCTAAGCCTGGCACTTGCAGTCCAAACAAATTATATACGGACTATAAAGCTAAATTAATAAAAATTTCGATATTCCAAAGACCACTGCATGAAGAGTACTTGGCAATACTCGAAACAGCGTTGTATGGTCAGCCAAATTTCAATAAATTAAATAAAAAATTTTTGTTTTGCCTTTCTTTGCTATTCGAATCGGTCTAACTTTTAAATAGTTTCTTTCGTCATAAAAAGACACGCCATTATCGGCAAAAAAAAGAAAAAAAATTTACCTTAAAAATTAGAATTATAGGAAATATGAACAATAATATTGTTCAGCTTTTCCTTAACGCGATTAGCGAACTTGTAGAGAAACATTTGCATAGCTTCTTTGTAAAATTGCACCCAAAAAAGGCGCTTTACATATAGTAAGTTAAAAAAATATGCATATCAGATGTCTCTACAAAAAGAATAGCTTTGAAACAAAAATAGGCAAGCTCAAAGATTAACTTTCAAATTGTTGAACTTGTGTTTCCAAATAAAGCTGTAGTTTATAAGCTCGTTCTAATTTAAAGCACGGCAAGTGCTTTGGTTGGTGTCACTAATTAAATAAAAATAAGTGTCAATAAAACCTGGAACTTGAGCATTGAATGTTTGTGCAGCCTTGGCTTCTTGTGGATAAAGACGATTAGTCATCGCTTCTAATTTGACAGGCACGAGTTCTAAGCCTGGCACTTGCAGTCCAAACAAATTATATACGGACTATAAACTAATTAAATAAAAATTCGATTATTTCCAAAGACCACTGATGAAGAGTACTTGGCAATACTCGAAACAGCGTTGTATGGTCAGCCAAATTTCAATAAATTAAATAAAAAACTTTTGTCTTTGCCTTTCTTTGCTATTCGAATCGGTCTAACTTTTAAATAGTTTCTTTCGTCATAAAAAGACACACCATTATCGGCAAAAAAAAAAAAAAAATTTACCTTAAAAATTAGAATTATAGGATATATGAACAATAATATTGTTCAGCTTTTCCTTAACGTGATTAGCGAACTTGTAGAGAAACATTTGCATAGCTTCTTTGTAAAATTGCACCCAAAAAAGGCGCTTTACATATAGTAAGTTAAAAAAATATGCATAACAGATGTCTCTACAAAAAGAATAGCTTTGAAACAAAAATAGGCAAGCTCAAAGATTAACTTTCAATTCGTTGAACTTGTGTTTCCAAATAAAGCTGTAGTTTATAAGCTCGTTCTAATTTAAAGCACGGCAAATGCTTTGGTTGGTGTCACTAATTAAATAAAAATAAGTGAGAATAAAACCTGGAACTTGAGCATTGAAAGTTTGTGCAGCCTTGGCTTCTTGTGGATAAACACGATTAGTCATCGCTTCTAATTTGACAGGCACGAGTTCTAAGCCTGGCACTTGCAGTCCAAACAAATTGTAAAATTGCACCCAAAAAAGGCGCTTTACATAAAGTAAGTTAAAAAATATGCATAACAGATGTCTCTACAAAAAGAATAGCTTTGAAACAAAAATAGGCAAGCTCAAAGATTAACTTTCAATTCGTTGAACTTGTGTTTCCAAATAAAGCTGTAGTTTATAAGCTCGTTCTAATTTAAAGCACGGCAAGTGCTTTGGTTGGTGTCACTAATTAAATAAAAATAAGTGACAATAAAACCTGGAACTTGAGCATTGAAAGTTTGTGCAGCCTTGGCTTCTTGTGGTTAAACACGATTAGTCATCGCTTCTAATTTGACAGGCACGAGTTCTAAGCCTGGCACTTGCAGTCCAACAAATTGTAAAATTGCACCCAAAAAAGGCGCTTTACATATAGTAAGTTAAAAAAATATGCATATCAGATGTCTCTACAAAAAGAATAGCTTTGAAACAAAAATAGGCAAGCTCAAAGATTAACTTTCAAATTGTTGAACTTGTGTTTCCAAATAAAGCTGTAGTTTATAAGCTCGTTCTAATTTAAAGCACGGCAAGTGCTTTGGTTGGTGTCACTAATTAAATAAAAATAAGTGTCAATAAAACCTGGAACTTGAGCATTGAATGTTTGTGCAGCCTTGGCTTCTTGTGGATAAAGACGATTAGTCATCGCTTCTAATTTGACAGGCACGAGTTCTAAGCCTGGCACTTGCAGTCCAAACAAATTATATACGGACTATAAACTAATTAAATAAAAATTCGATTATTTCCAAAGACCACTGATGAAGAGTACTTGGCAATACTCGAAACAGCGTTGTATGGTCAGCCAAATTTCAATAAATTAAATAAAAAACTTTTGTCTTTGCCTTTCTTTGCTATTCGAATCGGTCTAACTTTTAAATAGTTTCTTTCGTCATAAAAAGACACACCATTATCGGCAAAAAAAAAAAAAAAATTTACCTTAAAAATTAGAATTATAGGATATATGAACAATAATATTGTTCAGCTTTTCCTTAACGTGATTAGCGAACTTGTAGAGAAACATTTGCATAGCTTCTTTGTAAAATTGCACCCAAAAAAGGCGCTTTACATATAGTAAGTTAAAAAAATATGCATAACAGATGTCTCTACAAAAAGAATAGCTTTGAAACAAAAATAGGCAAGCTAAAAGATTAACTTTCAATTCGTTGAACTTGTGTTTCCAAAAATAAAGCTGTAGTTTATAAGCTCGTTCTAATTTAAAGCACGGCAAGTGCTTTGGTTGGTGTCACTAATTAAATAAAAATAAGTGACAATAAAACCTGGAACTTGAGCATTGAAAGTTTGTGCAGCCTTGGCTTCTTGTGGATAAACACAATTAGTCATCGCTTCTAATTTGACAGGCACGAGTTCTAAGCCTGGCACTTGCAGTCCTAACAAATTATATACGGACTTTAAACTAATTAAATAAAATTCGATTATTTCCAAAGACCACTGATGAAGAGTACTTGGCAATACTCGAAACAGCGTTGTATGGTCAGCCAAATTTCAATAAATTAAATAAAAAATTTTTGTCTTTGTCTTTCTTTGCTATTCGAATCGGTCTAACTTTTAAATAGTTTCTTTCGTCATAAAAAGACACGTCATTATCGGCAAGAAAAAATTTACCTTAAAATT